>NC_091160.1:2207353-2212353 GCF_040958095.1 Procambarus clarkii
ATGCCAGTTGCTGGAAGGCTTCTGTGCTGGCTAGGGTTCGAGTCTCCTGGTGGGAAAGTGTTCTAAAGTTGTATACTTGACTCTCGTGTTTAGGAGAGTTGTGCCTTAAGCATAGACACTGTGTCTTCCCATATTAACAGGGACTTGATGAAATTAACGTCTAAATGACCCCTCACTTGCTCTAGTGCTCTTGGGAGGTGGTGATCTTTGTGGTATTTAAATACTCCGAAATTACCATCTCTTTTAAGGGTCTGAGCAGGTGGTGGAGAGGGTTAAGGCGTACCTGTTATGCCAGTTGCTGGAAGGCTTCTGTGCTGGCTAGGGTTCGAGTCTCCTGGTGGGAAAGTGTTCTAAAGTTGTATACTTGACTCTCGTGTTTAGGAGAGTTGTGCCTTAAGCATAGACACTGTGTCTTCCCATATTAACAGGGACTTGATGAAATTAACGTCTAAATGACCCCTCACTTGCTCTAGTGCTCTTGGGAGGTGGTGATCTTTGTGGTATTTAAATACTCCGAAATTACCATCTCTTTTAAGGGTCTGAGCAGGTGGTGGAGAGGGTTAAGGCGTACCTGTTATGCCAGTTGCTGGAAGGCTTCTGTGCTGGCTAGGGTTCGAGTCTCCTGGTGGGAAAGTGTTCTAAAGTTGTATACTTGACTCTCGTGTTTAGGAGAGTTGTGCCTTAAGCATAGACACTGTGTCTTCCCATATTAACAGGGACTTGATGAAATTAACGTCTAAATGACCCCTCACTTGCTCTAGTGCTCTTGGGAGGTGGTGATCTTTGTGGTATTTAAATACTCCGAAATTACCATCTCTTTTAAGGGTCTGAGCAGGTGGTGGAGAGGGTTAAGGCGTACCTGTTATGCCAGTTGCTGGAAGGCTTCTGTGCTGGCTAGGGTTCGAGTCTCCTGGTGGGAAAGTGTTCTAAAGTTGTATACTTGACTCTCGTGTTTAGGAGAGTTGTGCCTTAAGCATAGACACTGTGTCTTCCCATATTAACAGGGACTTGATGAAATTAACGTCTAAATGACCCCTCACTTGCTCTAGTGCTCTTGGGAGGTGGTGATCTTTGTGGTATTTAAATACTCCGAAATTACCATCTCTTTTAAGGGTCTGAGCAGGTGGTGGAGAGGGTTAAGGCGTACCTGTTATGCCAGTTGCTGGAAGGCTTCTGTGCTGGCTAGGGTTCGAGTCTCCTGGTGGGAAAGTGTTCTAAAGTTGTATACTTGACTCTCGTGTTTAGGAGAGTTGTGCCTCATATATATATATATATATATATATATATATATATATATATATATATATATATATATATATATATATATATATATATATATATATATATATATATATATATATATATATATTAACAAACATTAAAGCTTAAGTAACACACCAATATTCACCCGAGACCGAAGACTCGCTGGACTCTGTCGAGGGTGGGTGTATCGGTCTGTTAATGGCACCTGAGACCAATAGATGGAGTTACTTGTTTCTGTCTCGCTGTTTGTATCGCTCTTCTGGAGACGCCACTCCTTTAGGTACACTTTACTGTTCACTGTCTCTCAGGGAAGTGACCGTAGTTCAGTTGTTAAACTGTTAACTGGCCGTCAATATAGTAGTAAGATTGTGTGTTGTCTTGTTTACAATGCTGATTGCCGGTCTGTTGATGTAGTGAGTTGAAAAAACGATACAGTCGTTGGATAAGTTTAAACCATTGACCAAGTTGAGGCTGTACCCCCAGGTCTGTTGCTTGGAGGAAGGTGCCGTTGTAGCAGGTGTGTGTGCCGCTGGTAAACACAGAGGTGATGACATTCTCCACCAGGCACTCTCCTACTTCTGGAGGTGGTGCAATGTCAGGAGGACGTAACCTTAGATGTCGAGGCTGCTCAGCGCAGACGGCAGCAAACTCTCCCCATCATCAGGGGTGGTTTGAGTAGATCTCAAACCTGAGTAGACCTGCGGTCCGAGTCAAGCACCGCAGGTCCTGACTGGTTTGGAGTGGAGACGGGTTCAAGTAAAAAATGGGCACACAAGAAATGATTTCGACGTTCAGTAAACACTCACCGAGTGGATAACTGAATGTCCGACAGCCCGATACGGTGTTGATGATAGTATGGTTGATGATGATAGTAATATTTTAAGATTGAGAAACTTTAAACTAAATGAGCACACATGTAGCGATTTTGCATTCAGTAAACACTTACTGAGTTGTAAACTGAATGCCGGAGCTGGCCAATACAAGGTTTGTGATAGTAATATTTTATTTTTATTTACGATGGAGAAACTTTAAACTAAAAATGAGGTCACATGGAGGGATATCTATGTTCAGTAAACTGTTACTGAGATGTAAACTGGATGGTTGACCCACCCAATACATGGTTTGTGATAGTAATATTTTATTTTTACGATGGAGAAACTTTAAACTAAAAAATGAGCTCGCATGGAGGGATGTCTATGTTCAGTAAACAGTTACTGAGCTGTAAACTGAATGGTTGAGCTACCCGATACATGGCTGGTGATAGTAATATTTTATTTTTTACGATGTAGAAACTTAAAACTAAAAAATGAGGTTGCATGGATGGATAACAATGTTCAGTAAACAGTTACTGAGTTGTAAACTGAATGGTAGTGTCATCCAATACCTGGTTACTGATAATAGTATTTCACGATACGAAAACTTTATGACCACACATGTAACGATTTTGCATTCAGTAAACACTTACTTAGTTGTAAACAGAATGCCGGAGCTGGTCAATAAAAGGTTTGTGATAGTAATATTTTATTTTTATTTATGATGGAGAAACTTTAAACTAAAAATGAGGTCACATGGAGGGATATCTATGTTCAGTAAACTGTTACTGAGATGTAAACTGGATGGTTGACCCACCCAATACATGGTTTGTGATAGTAATATTTTATTTTTTACGATGGAGAAACTTTAAACTAAAAAATGAGCTCGCATGGAGGGATGTCTATGTTCAGTAAACAGTTACTGAGCTGTAAACTGAATGGTTGAGCTACCCGATACATGGCTGGTGATAGTAATATTTTTTTTTTACGATGTAGAAACTTAAAACTAAAAAATGAGGTTGCATGGATGGATAACAATGTTCAGTAAACAGTTACTGAGTTGTAAACTGAATGGTAGTGTCATCCAATACCTGGTTACTGATAATAGTATTTCACGATGGAAAAACCTTATCCTAAACTAAAAATGAGCCCACATGAAGAGATTTTCACTTACTGACATGTTAACTGAATGTCTGAGCTATCCAATAGTAGTATTAATTCAAGATGGAAAACTTAAAACTAAACTAAAATGAGCGCACATGAAGTGATACTCACGTTCATTAAACACTTACTACGTTGTTAAATGAATGTCTGAGACATTCAATACATGGTTGATGATATCCCTATTAATGACATTGATAATAAGAGGTCTTGAACTAGATACGGGCATAGGGGCAGCAAAGCTGCGATATTGAAAAGAAACTGAACTGAATTTGAAAATTGATTAATATATGTAATGTGAAGCCGATCTACTGGAAAACAGTAAGCAAACTTTATTTGAAAAAGAATATGAGAAGACTGTAAAGCTGGGGGGCAAGAAAATGATAAAAATAAGAAGTGATGATCTTCATAAACATAACATAAGATATTCATGACCGTAATTAATACAGTGTGAACTCTCTTAAACTATGCACACCATGAAATCTCGTCACTATGCATAACTTGCCACTCTGCGAAACAAATTATTGACTATAGTGCGACAGTGAGAATAAAAATGACCACTTATGTTTTGGAGTGCTATTTTAGTCAAGAAATACTGTAAAGGATGATTATTGACTAAAGGGAATTTCACGGGCTGCTGGTGTTTGATGTGTTGAACTGCTTAAAGGAAGCATATTTGCTAGAAAAAATTCCTGTGAAATAATGCTTGTTATATGTTTTGACTACCTAGCTAATAGCATATTGCATGGCTAATAATGAAATGAAATGTCACATTTTTGTCTGACTCACTTAGCACGAGTGAAGAGATAACATTGAAAAACTGGCAAAGGTTGAAAACTCTGTGAAATCATATCTGTTATAATAAGTTTTGACTAGCTGCAAGCTATGTTTTGCCTTCTCTCTCTCTCTAATCTACACACAGGATATGAAATGTGAAATTGTTGACTGAAAGGAGATTGATGATGATACGAATAGTAATTGCCGACATTGAGCATATTCTCAAAAACGTAGTTTCTGCAAAAAAAAATAACATTAAATTAGATGCGAGCTGCGATTTGAAAACAAAAGATGTGTGATGTGTGGCTTATTGTGTGGACTCTGGAGATATGATCTCCACATATAAGTTTCTCAAGAAAGTGGTAATATTTTTCTTGTGTTTGGATGTAATGGCTAAACATGAATGACATTTTCAATAATGTTATTTGCACATCCGACAAAGTTGATTTTCCCCGTTACGTTACATTGTGTTACAGAGGGCTAAAACTGGTAGACCGTAATATTCATATGGAAGGAGATGTAATGGAGATGGACTAAGTCCTACTTTATTTAAAAATGTCATTTTGGGCTGTAAAAGTTGATTTGCGTTACGTTACATTGTGTTAGAGGGCTAAAACTGGTAGAGGTCAATATTATATGGTAAGAGATGTGCTAAGTCATACTTTCATTTAAAAATTACATTTTGGACTGCAAAAAGTCGATTTGCGATACGTTACGTTGTGTTACATTGTGTTACAGAGGGCTAAAAGGGGTAGACATCAATTATTTATATGGTAAGAGATGTAATGGAGATGGGCTAACCCTCACTTTCCGTTTCAAAATGACATTTTGGACTGCAAAAAGTTGATTTGCGTTACGTTACGTTGCGTTACATTGTGTTACAGAGGGCTAAAAGGGGTAGAGGCCAATATTTTATATGGTGAGAGATGTAATGAATAAGGACTAATCCCTCACTTTCCGTTTCAAAATGAAATTTTGGACTGCAAA
>NC_091160.1:2217353-2249052 GCF_040958095.1 Procambarus clarkii
ACTGTTTAATGAAACATGCAATCTATGTAAAATGTGACCTGATCTCCAAATCCATAACCAGCCCACCCAATTGTGGAGCAGGGACAGAGGTAATGGGAGTCACCATTGAGCTAAGACACGACAAACTTGAAGTGTTCAATGTGTACAGGTCTCCACAAGCCGAAATGGATCTCTCTGTGTTATTTGGACACGCGACAACAACAAACACAATCATTTGTGGAGATTTTAATGCCCATCATCGATTGGCACTGGGCTCGAACAAAACAAATGAAGCCGGCATACACATTACACATCTACTGGACCAGCTTCCAGAAATACAAATCCTAAACAAGAATGAACCTACCCACATCCAAGGAGGCAGATTAGACCTAACCTTCGTTTCAGCCTCCCTAAGAGATGCAGCAACATGGTCAGTTGAGCCCACACTCACAAGCGACCACTATGGGGTCCAAATTGATCTTCAGTTAGACCTACCCACCCCACCTCCGCCTCCATCTGAAGCCTGGAACTTTGCTTTAGCAAACTGGGACCAATTTCAAAACCTCATTTCAGAGTGGCAAAGAAACTATGATCTTCCCGAAGACATTAATCAGGCAGAACAAGAATTTGTCAAAGCGATTCAAAGTGCAGCCAACCACTCAATCCCACTAAAAAAACAGTCCACCGGACACCATAAAGATCATTGGTACTATTGCGAACGTGTCAAAGAACTCAACCATAGACTCAATAGAACAAGAAAGCTATACAAAAAGCAGCCAAGTGACCGCAACAGGATCTTACTTTGTGAGGTCAAGGAACATGTACATCGAAAGACCAGACAAATAAAAGAACAAAAGTGGCTAGAATGGTGTTCACACCTGAATGAACACACCTCTCTCGGGGAGATGTGGCAGCAAATTCACCGGGCCAAAGGGAATAAAACACCTAAAGCTCCACACCCCAAAGATCCTCAACAGGAAGCCGAAGTACTGGCAACCAGGTTTGCAGAGAGAGCAGCCAGCAATCAACTTCCACCAGATGTATTAGCAGTACAGACCGGACTAGAGGAAGAAAGGTGGCACAGAATCCTTACAGCATGTGTAGAAGTCTCTGACACTAATGCCCCCTTCACACTGGATGAGCTCAATCGGCTAAGAAAAACTCCAAGGATACATCCCCTGGAGCCGACAAAATAACCTATAAAATGATTAGAAACCTCGGCCCAGAGGGAGACGCTGCATACCTAAGGTTAATTAATTTAGCCTGGACTTCTCAAACTAGACCTTCTGCTTGGAATAGAGCAGACATAGTGCCGATCCCAAAACCCAAAGATCCAGCTAATCCCAGGCCCATCTCTCTCCAAAGCTGTGCAACCAAGATGGCTGACAGAATGGCACTCAACAGACTGGAGTGGAAAATGCCTAAACTGCACCATGATATGTATGCCTATAGAAGAGGGGTTGGCACAGTGGAATGTATTACAACTCTGTTAGCCCACTTGAATGACAGACCAGGAATGCTGATATTCCTGGACCTCGAAAAAGCCTTTGAACTGACTAGCGCCCCAGCTATTCTCTGCTGCCTCAATGACAAAGAGGTCAGAGGCAACCTGCTCTCCTGGACCAAAAACTGTCTCATAAACAGAGAAGCAAGAGTAAAACTTCATGGCACAGTCTCTGAGTACAAAAGACATGAAAATGGTACACCGCAAGGAGGTATTCTTAGCCCTCTTCTCTTCAACTGTTTAATGGAAAGAATAATGAGGTTGAAACTCCCACATCACTGCAGGCTGCTAAACTACGCGGACGACTTTGTCATCATCATAAAAGGAAGAGATGCGGCGCGCCTTGCACCCAAATGCTTAGACTGCATCAGTAAAGAGGCAAAACAGATTGGGATCAAACTCAACCCCTCAAAGTCAAAGGCCATGCCCATAAAAATAGCGAAGCCCAACATCCAACTCACAGTACAGGGTCAACCAAGAGAATGGGTCGACACCTATCAGTATCTAGGAATCATCCTGGACACACACATGAATTTTAATGCTGAGGTCACATACTTGAGAGAGCGAACTGTGGCCCGGATGGGAATCCTCAGGTCGCTAACCTCCCTTTCTGGAGGAGCCAATCTGCAAGTCCTTCGCACATACTATGTACAGGCAGTCAGATCAGTGATCGATTATGCCGCACCTGCACTCACAAATCTATCACACCAACAGTGGAAAAAGCTTGAAGTTGCCCAAAACAATGCTATGAGAGCTGCACTGGGAGCCCCCATGTGGACCAGGCTTGAAACTCTTAGACTGGAGACGGGTTTGCCCTCTTTACAAGAAAGAATATCACAAGGGACAGCTACAATTATCAGTAAGATAATTATTTCTTCTGATCCAATCCCAGTACGGCAGGCTTTGGTGGTTGGACTAGGCCAAAACAATGGAAACTATTGGGTTGCAAGAGCAGGAAAAGTCCTAAACCGACTACATTTAAAAAACATGATTCTTGATAGAGAGGGTGATCATCCACACCCAAATTACACTTCTTCCGCGCCGTGGGAAGAGCCTACTTTCAAAATAGTAATAGAAAGTCTCCCAATGAAAAAGGCTGCCTATGATCCAACAATCCTAAGGCGCATAATAGAAGAGCAAATGTATACCATAGCAGTAGCAGGAGCCACCCACATCTTCACAGACGGATCGGTGGACACAGAAAATGAGAGTGCTGGCGCTGCTCTTTGCACGACCAGCGTTCAGGCATATTGGAGACTGGGAGGACTAGTATCATCAACCCAAACTGAGCTGTTTGCCATACAACAGGCATTCGCATATGTGATTGCACAAAACACTCAAAATGCAATCATACACACAGACTCAAAAGCTGCACTTCAAATACTAGGACAAAAACAATGGAAAGATAATGTGGAAATAATTACCACCATTTTGTATCAAGGAGCAGTCGCTAAAGGCAAAGGCCTCAACATAACTTTAAACTGGATCCCATCCCATATTGGAATCCCATTAAATGAAAAAGCTGATGAAATTGCTAAATTGGCAACTCGTCATCCAGTGATACATAAAATAATTCAACCCAGCCTAGAGAACATAAAAAACATCATCACCAAAAAACTCTCACATCTCAACAAAGCCTACCTGCACCAGAGAATAGCTGAAGGTTCGCCATCTGCAACATGGTATCTTCAGGCAACCAAATTAGAAAGGTTAAATATCCCAAAAGGAATCCACAGGGAAATAGCAGTTAGGCTATATAGACTACGTCTAGGTTACAGATGCAACTGGGAGATTGGTGAACCCCGACAGAGAGAGTGCATCTTCTGCCAAACTGTCACAGAAAAGCCATTACTTCACTATCTTCTGGAATGTGAAGCAACCAATGACCTTAGAAGAGCTTTAAGAGATCCTGAATCATGCAGTGGCCACCCTGAAGCCATCAACACAGCCACTCTCCTGGTCAACAAAGGTGTCCAGCAGCTGGACACCCTCATAAAGACTGTGAAGCAGTATCCTCCCCCACGATAACAGCTTGATGGTTAAATACAACCTCAGAACACTGGGGAAAAAAAAAATTGTACCACTTACAGGCTATTCATGCCCGTGCCACCTCTTGGGTGGCTTAATCTTTATCTATCTATCTCTATCTTAATGAAACACACGGGAGACATCTCCCGTCACGCAGGGTGCAGTCGCACCTCCACAGATCTCCAGTATCATCTATTGATACTGGAAATGGCTCAAAAGGGCCACCACTTATGGGCTATTCATGCCCGTGCCACCTTTTGAGTGGCTTAATCTTCTCTCTCTCTCTCTCTTAATGAAACAAATGAAGGTTCATATATCGCTATGAAGCGGTAGTTTATGGTAATGTAATGACCTCGTTGTAATGAACCCACCCCAGTGGGAACAATTATCCAAGAGCAACGCCAATTCAACGTTAAAGTAACGTCATCAACATCGATTCGACGTCGAGCCAAAGCCAATCCTGGATATTGTGGATATTGATTGATAAAGATTAAGGCACCCAAGAGGTGGCACGGGCATGAATAACCCGTAAACACCATAAGAATTACGTTAAGAAGTGCGTTAAACAGTAACAAGGTTGGACAGGTGGAACGGTCACACAATGATTGGCGAGTCATCGAGCAAATTGGTTATTGAAAGATTGAATAGTTTTAACCATAAATATGTAACAACATTCGCTGGTTAACGCATGTATATAAAGGAATATATTGAAACTCGACGAACAAATAATATACCCTGATCCCTTGTGAAACAGCAGAGTAGTCTACGTTCTCAGGTCACACTTGGGGATAAGGAGAGGTAAAGTAATTATCAGGAGAAAGCGCTAAGCCATTAGGACAATATAACCTTTGGAAGGGATTAAGATTAAGAATAGGACGGAGGGAAGGAATGGTGCCCAACTACTTGGAAATTGAAATTGAAATAAGTTTATTGAGGTAAAATACACATAAAGGGATGAGGTAGCTCAAGCTATTCTCACCCCGTTCAGTACATCGTGTTAATACATACATAGACACACATGACAAGCAGTAAACATATTACCGAACATTCTGAGAGATAAACATATACATTTCCTAACTACTTGGACGGTCGGGGATAGAACACCGACCTGAACGAAGATGTCAGGTCTTTGTACTGGTATGGGCACAGGACTCGGGGTCGAGCCCCTATTCCCCCATCCTCCTATTTATACCCACCCAAACTCACTCATATCTGTGTCTAACCTACTCTTGAAACAATCTAGTGATCCAACGACTACTAGGTTACCTGATAATTTGTTCCATAACCCAAGAACCAGTTTCAAACCCGAATGGAACAGAGCTGTTGATTTAGTTAGAAAAGTTGCAAAACGAAGCCCTGAAACTAATCTTAGGATTGCAGAGAAATTCTGATTGAGGTAATGAGGAAGGAACTACACTTACAGATTATTAGGGATAATTTCTGAGGTAAATATTTATTCTCCAATTAGGCTAACGAGTGCAGGGGACGCTAATGAGTGTATTTTGTTATATGAGAAACAATTAACACCACCATGGGTACAGGTAAAAATACCGTCAAGTTTCTCACAGATTAAGGAGCAAATCAAGAAGAAAATATTCCTGACTGTCAAAAGTCGCCACAGAGCCAAAGTAACAGGGGCCTCGTAGCCTGGTGGACAGCGCGCAGGACTCGTAATTCTGTGGCGCGGGTTCGATTCCCGCACGAGGCAGAAACAAATGGGCAAAGTTTCTTTCACCCTGAATGCCCCTGTTACCTAGCAGTAAATAGGTACCTGAGACTTAGTCAGCTGTCACGGGCTGCTTCCTGGGGGTGGAGGCCTGGTTGAGGACCGGGCCGCGGGGACACTAAAGCCCCGAAATCATCTCAAGATAACCTCAAGATATAACGGAAGGCAGACCCACCGCGATGTGGTACAAAGCCACTGGGCAATCCTCTTTCAACACGGGAGACATCTCCCGTCACGCAGGGTGCACTTGCACCTCCACAGATCTCTAGTATCAGATCTTGATACTGGTAATGGCTCAAAAGGGCCACCACTTACGGGCTATTCATGCGAGTGCACCTTTTGGGTGGCTTAATCTTCAACAATCAATCAATCCTCTTTCAACCCTGGATAAAAGCTATACAGGGACATTGCAGTAGCCATACACAAACTAAGACTTGGCTACAAGTGCTGCTGGGAGGTAATAATCCCAATAATTAAAGGGTGTCATATATGTGGAACAGGTGCAGAAATGCCACTTTTGCATCACTTACTATTATGTGAAGCAACTGAAGCCCTGCACATCAAACTCAAACATTCAACCACCTGGAGCAGCTGCATTAAATCTATGGGCCCCGTGGCGAAGTGGTAGCACACTCGCATGGCGTTTCGCGAGCACTTTGGCCTAGGATCATATCCTGGCCGGGAAGGATTTATTTGGCCCAATCCTTAACTGTAGCCTCTGTTTACCATCAGTGAATAGGTACCTGGTTGTTAAATGATTTGGCGGGTCGTATTCCTGGGAAAAATTAGGTTTAATTAAGGTTCTGCCTAAAACGCTATGCGTGCTAGTGACTGTACAAGAATGTAAGAACTCTTGTATATAAATCAAATAAATAAAATAAATACAAAATCCACAACAATGGTTAACAAAGCAGTTGAAGAATGGGACGCACTAGTGAACATTGTGCATCTATATCCGCCACCAAGATAATGTTATTAAAACTAAAGACTAAAACCATTGCGAAAAGAAGGAAACTCTACCTTCATTTAAAACTCTGACCCAAATATCACAATAACAAAGTTATCGTGAATAACCAAACTCAATTACGGGCTCACTATAGCCCGTGCTACATGGATATTTTGTTCCGAGTTCAAGTTGAAGTATGTTTATTGAGACAAGAGAATACATCTCAAAGGGATGGAGTAGCTTAGGCTATTTCTACCCTCCTAAGTGTTCCCAGTAGCTGAATCTAAAACAATAACTACCACCATGGGAGGAATGTAATGGTGGAGAGTGTTCCCCCTACAAAATAAAAAGATACAGACTTGCCTTGATTAGGGCAATTGAGGGCAATATATGATTGTATAACTAGAAAATTACATTAATTAAACACTAACTGTTTATTGTGATTACTCAATATATAGCTAAGGACGGAATGTCTTGATTAGGGAATTCACTGACATCGGCACTGTAGATACTGTTATTGGACATCATTAGAGAGTAGAACACTGGCATCGTCACCGTATATATTGTTATTGGACATCATTAGAGAGTAGAAAAGTGACTTGAGAATGGCCCAGGACGGACCGAAACGTCGTCGTCCCTTTACCTTCTAGTGTGTGGCCTGGTCAACATACTTCAGCCACGTTATTGTGACTCATCGCCCGCATAGATTAGTGACATCAGCACCGTAGATACTGTTATTGGACACCGCTTAAAGTGACAATGTATCTTCATCGCAGGTTGAACTTCAAGCTGTATTAGCGAGCTTAAAGAAAAGTAGTAAATAATAGTAATGCCTGTGTTTTTAATGATAGAGGAGCGTTGGTGTCATTACATAGTAGAAGACCAGTATATCAGCATATTGTGGACGAGTGTTGAGATAACAGCAGGAAAGAGTAAAAAAAAATAGTTGGTAACTAAGATTTATGTAGGTTCCTTCACAAGCAGGGACCTGAGCTTGTAGAAGCATCTTAATCACCTTCAGTGGTTAAGTTCTTAATTGCACACTAGTTTCTCTGTCAGCTATCTCACCCCTGTCAGAGTAAAAGAGACAAATATATGTGTATGTATGTGTGTGTATGTATGTATGTATGTGTATGTGTATGTGTGTGTATAAAGTATATGTGGAAGCTGATCAGAATTACATTTCACCATTATAAATTCACATTAATGCATTCATAAATCTATGTATCTATGTATTTACGTATGTAGCTTAGCCTAACATTTTAAAAGCACTACGATCACCTTCTGTGGTTCAATAAATCTCTGAACTGTATGTTTGACAAATCTCTCACCCTGTCCATGGAGGACAGAAGAAAATGTATATATGCTGGTTAGCATTGTAAATGTGTGGCCACGTCTGTGGTAGAAAATAATAATAATAAAAAAAACAAGCAGGGATGCTGTTAAGTGAGGCTGTTGATATATTAGCGAAGAGGGGGCACGGAAACAATTGTTTTCAGTGTAATATAATTCTTAAGACAAAGCTCAATTTGATCAGTATTTAACTTATTTAACAACGTGTTTAACTTATTTTCATTGAATAACTATAATATGTAGGATGAATATACTGTGTAAGTTTATTTATGAGCCCCAGGCTTTGAGGGACCGATATTAGAAGGTGTGCTAGTAACAGCGTCTTTGTCCTGTTTAAGTCTGTCAGTTATATCACCTGTGTCAAATACTTCTGTCAACGTGAATGATTTCAAATGTTAAACTGTCACTTAATGAAGCGTTCCGGCAATCACTAGCGAGTTATGTCATAATTTATTGACTGATGATAGATTAAGTCACCCGAAAGGTGTCACGGGCGTTAATAGCCCGTAAAGTTGTCATAATGTAAACTGATCTTAACTAGGCTGTGAAATGGTGTACTTCTTTGTCCGGCCCGAGGCGAGAATCTGTGTAGTCTCGGAAACATCCCAATTGATTGATAAAGATTAAGTCACCCAAGAGGTGGCACGGGCATGAATAGCCCGTAAGTGGTTGCCCTTTTGAGCCATTACCAGTATCAAGAGCTGATACTGGAGATATGTGGAGGCGCGACTGCACCCTGCGTGACGGGAGATGTCTCCCGTGGAAACATCCCAGGTGGACTTGGACATTAGCAGCAGTCAACACTGGGAAAGTCTTAAGCACAGCTATGGCATGGGATGAAGTATTAATGTCAATTAAAGGCTCTGTCCTGGGACCTCTGTTGTTTACTATAGATATGAATGATTTACGAAGCTTCATTTATCTCTGAAATTCTATCCTCAGTACTCTGTAAGTTCAATTATATCATTATTATCTCAGTAATAGTAGTTCTTGGGCCACGAGAATCTTCTTGGGATTATTCGCATGATTTCATTTTGAACCTTCTCCAACTTGTTTAGTCTGCAAAACAGTACAGATATCAAGACATGGGCAGCATAATCAATAAGAGATCTCACAGTATGCCATGTGATTACCATTGGAAATATAGAATATGATTAATAATTGTGTACTGTATGGGTTTGTGAGCCCTTGAGGGACCTTATGTAGACTAGGGTAGAAATAGCCTAAGCTACTCTATCCTTTTTGAGATTTTCGTTTTCTCAATAAACTTACTTGAACTTGAATGAATGACTTAGACACTAAATTGAATAGCAACATTTACCAGTTTACTGATGATTAGAATATAGTGCAGGAAATCAATGTAGATTGTTTAAAAAATGAATGAGTTTGGATGTATATAAATAAGAGGTACCCCCGTATAGCCTAATATGCCTTCTACAGTTTCCTTTATTTTTCCTCATGCTAAGCTGTGTAAACTCACCATACCTCAAGGAGGAGTCCTAAGACAAGCCCTGTTAAATATAATATTGAAACAGAGAGTTCCAGTGAAACTCCTTCAGTACAACTCCAGTCATAGTTGCACACGATATTCTGTTTCAGGTTAAACATGTTTTTAATGGAGTCAACAAATTTATTCGTAAATTGCTATATGTTTAAGAACATAAGAACATAAGAACAAAGGTAACTGCAGAAGGCCTATTGGCCCATACGAGGCAGCTCCTATTCTATAACCACCCAATCCCACTCATATACTTGTCCAACCCGTGCTTGAAACAATCGAGGGACCCCACCTCCACAATGTTACGCGGCAATTGGTTCCACAAATCAACAACCTGTTACTGAACCAGTATTTACCCAAGTCTTTCCTAAATCTAAACTTATCATAGCAATATGGAAGTTGTAGTGAAGGACCTGGTGACTCTAGTGGGAGCCCTGAGGACAGAGTTGGACTCTCTGCGGGAGGAGGTGCGTCAGCTTAAAAAACAACGAGAAGTAACGAAGGAGGAGACCAGCAGTAAAGGGACCTCGTCTTGGAGAGTTGCGAAAGACAGGGGCCTTAAGAAGACTTTGATAAAGCCGCCTTCAAACGCCATAGCAACTTCAAATTCATTTGACGTTTTGGAGGACGAGTGCTGTGGAGAGACTGTGGATCGCGCAAAAGGGAAAGCAACGAAGAGAAAGGAAGCGCAGGCCCCTCAGAAAGTAAAGGAAGTACCTAAGCAAACATTAGTTGTGGGAGATTCCCAGATAAGGTATTTGGATAGAACGTTTTGTGCTAGAGATAGGGGGAACAGGTTAAGGGTTTGCTATCCCGGAGCTGGCATTGGTGATATTATAAACAACATGAATGATATTATGGCTGGTAATGGGAACAATCCCATTATTTGCATTAGCGTGGGAGGAAATGATGTTGGTCGAGTCAGGAGTGAGGAACTGATTCAGAGGTATAAAACAGCCATAGAGTTAGTTAGGAGCAAGGGAGGAATCCCGATCATATGTGGCATTCTTCCAAGAAAGGGAGTGGGAAATGAATGGATATCGAGGGCACTTGGTGTCAATTGCCGGCTGGAAAGATATTGCAAATCAAATGCAATATCTTTCATAGACAACTGGGAACACTTCTATGGAAGAAATGAAATGTATGCTCGTGATGGGGTGCATCTATCGAGAGCTGGGGTTGTTGCTGTTGCGAACTCGCTAGAAGAAGTGGTTAGAGGTGTTTGTTTGGGTTTAAACTGTTAGTAGATAGAGGTATGGAATTGATTTGGAGGAAGGAGGTAATAAAAGTATGTTTTGTGGGAGAAAGGAATTGGCAAAACGATCAGGGAAAGAGAAGGTCCGCAAAATAACAATTCACTTAGGGTATATTACACTAACAGTAGAAGTCTAAGAAATAAAATTAACGAATTAAATGCTCTTGTCTGCACAGAAAAAATAGATATTATTGCACTTACCGAAACGTGGATGAATGTAGAAAATAGAGAACTATTAGCTGAATATCAAATATATGGATTTAAACTATTTCACACAGATAGATATATTAGACGAGGAGGTGGAGTAGCCATATATGTTAGGGACAATTTGAAATGTAGTCTCAAAGAGGGAATCAAAACAGAGCCACACACAGAAACTATTTGGATTGAATTAAACGAAAAAGCTAATAATATTATAATAGGAGTAATATATAGGCCACCAAATTTAGACAGAATGGAAGCAAAGCATCTATGGGATGAAATATCTAGAGCATCTAGATCTAACAGTATTTATGTCATGGGTGACTTTAATTTTAGCGGAATAAACTGGTTGAACAAAACAGGGAATAGTGAAGCAGAAGATTTTCTAGAATTAATTGACGATTGCTTTCTTACGCAACACATTAAGGAACCAACACGGGAAAATAATATTTTAGATTTAGTGTTAACTAACAGGGAAACGCAAATTAATGACATCGAAATAGGGAGTGAGCTAGGGAGCAGTGATCACAAAGAAATCAGATTTAGCATAGAATGGAATAGACCAGTAGGAGAAAATTCTGTTAAAGTGCCAGATTTTCGAAAAGCTGATTTTAATAGCCTAAGAAAATTTTTGGGTCAAATTGATTGGAAAGGCTTGGGTATGGGGTGTGGGCCGGTCTTGGAGCGAGACATGAACCCAGCGATAGGTGACTTAAATGGGGATTTCGATGTGGATTCAATATATAACTTATTTAAGAATATTCTAAACAAAGCACAGGAACGTAGTATACCATACAAATTGAATAGATCGTATACAAATGACCCAAAGTGGATAACAAAGAATTTGAAGAACCTTATAGGTAAAAAGAGAGCTTGGTACAAAAGGATTAAAAATGGGGAGGTCACTTTAGAACAGGAATTCGTACAACTGGTTAGAAATGTTAAAAAAGAGATAAGGAAAGCAAAAAGAAACTATGAAGTTCGCATAGCAGGGCAAGCAAAGACAAATCCTAAAGGGTTTTTTCAGTTATATCGTACTAAGACTAGGGAAAGGATAGGTCCATTAAAAACTGAGACAGGTCAAATAACAGATAGTGATGAAGAGATGAGTAGTATTTTTAATAAATATTTTGTATCTGTATTTACTAAAGAGGAACTTAACAATATGCCTGCAGCCGAACAAGTCTATGTGGGTGGGGACGAGGACAGGTTGACGAGTTTAGCAGTTACCAGGGAGGATGTTCTTAAACAAATAGTAAAACTCAAACCAAACAAATCCCCAGGGCCGGATGAAGTGTTTGCTAGGGTGCTTAAAGAATGCAAAGAGGAGCTTTGTGACCCACTGTCAACCATATTTAATAAATCAATAGAGTCAGGCAGAGTGCCAGAGTTTTGGAAAGTTGCTAATGTGATACCAGTTTTTAAGAAAGGAGATAGATCACTTGCGTCTAACTATCGACCAATTAGCCTAACGTCTATTGTGGGAAAGTTACTCGAATCTATAATAGCAAATAAAATTCGTCTTCATCTTGAAAAACATAAATTAATAATTGAGTCGCAACATGGTTTTATAAATGGCCGTTCATGTTTAACAAATTTGTTATCTTTTTATTCTAGCATTGTTGAGGCAGTTGATAGTGGTAAGGATTGCGATGTTGTATACCTTGACTTTAGCAAAGCTTTTGATACAGTGCCACATGAAAGACTGATTAAAAAAATAGAGTCTCATGGTATTGGGGGTGCTATATTAAGCTGGATTAGGGCATGGCTATACCAAAGGAAACAGAGAGTTAGTATAAATGGAATCAAGTCAGAGTGGGAAAATGTTGTAAGTGGAGTGCCTCAAGGCTCTGTCCTGGGACCTCTGTTGTTTATAATATATATAAATGATTTAGATTCAGGTTTGAGTAGCAACATTTGCAAATTTGCCGATGATACGAAAATCGGTAGGGAAATTAATTCGGAGGAGGACTCACTATCACTTCAAGTTGATCTAGATAGGGTTTTGAAATGGTCAAAGGATTGGCAGATGCAGTTTAATGCTGATAAATGTAAAGTTCTGAGGTTAGGTAATGATGATAGAGTTACAAGATACGAGCTAGATGGTGTTGTGATTGCGAAGTCGGATTGCGAAAGGGATCTGGGAGTTATGATTAGTAAGAATTTAAAACAAAAGGATCAATGCATAAATGTTCGTAATAAGGCAAATCGGACACTTGGATTTATTAATCGCAGCGTTAGTAACAAGACACCTGGTGTGGTTCTCAAGCTATATCTTGCTCTAGTTAGGCCCCATTTAGATTATGCAGTTCAGTTTTGGTCGCCATATTATAGAATGGATATAAATTCACTTGAACGTGTCCAGCGTAGGATGACTAAGTTAATTCCCCAAATTAGAAATCTTTCATATGAAGAAAGATTAACAAAGCTTAAGTTGCATTCACTGGAAAGGCGAAGAGTTAGGGGTGACATGATAGAGGTTTACAAGTGGATGAATGGACATAACCGGGGGGATATTAATAGGGTATTAAAAGTATCAACACAGGACAGAACACGAAACAATGGATATAAATTGGATAAGTTTAGATTTAGGAAAGACTTGGGTAAATACTGGTTCAGTAACAGGGTTGTTGATTTGTGGAACCAATTGCCGCGTAACATTGTGGAGGTGGGGTCCCTCGATTGTTTCAAGCACGGGTTGGACAAGTATATGAGTGGGATTGGGTGGTTATAGAATAGGAGCTGCCTCGTATGGGCCAATAGGCCTTCTGCAGTTACCTTTGTTCTTATGTTCTTCTTCTTATGTTATCCAATTTATATCCATTGTTTCGTGTTCTGTCCTGTGTTGATACTTTTAATACCCTATTAATATCCCCCCGGTTATGTCCATTTATCCACTTGTAAACCTCTATCATGTCACCCCTAACTCTTCGCCTTTCCAGTGAATGCAACTTAAGCTTTGTTAATCTTTCTTCATATGAAAGATTTCTAATTTGGGGAATTAACTTAGTCATCCTACGCTGGACACGTTCAAGTGAATTTATATCCATTCTATAATATGGCGACCAAAACTGAACTGCATAATCTAAATGGGGCCTAACTAGAGCAAGATATAGCTTGAGAACCACACCAGGTTTCTTGTTACTAACGCTGCGATTAATAAATCCAAGTGTCCGATTTGCCTTATTACGAACATTTATGCATTGATCCTTTTGTTTTAAATTCTTACTAATCATAACTCCCAGATCCCTTTCGCAATCCGACTTCGCAATCACAACACCATCTAGCTCGTATCTTGTAACTCTATCATCATTACCTAACCTCAGAACTTTACATTTATCAGCATTAAACTGCATCTGCCAATCCTTTGACCATTTCAAAACCCTATCTAGATCAACTTGAAGTGATAGTGAGTCCTCCTCCGAATTAATTTCCCTACCGATTTTCGTATCATCGGCAAATTTGCAAATGTTGCTACTCAAACCTGAATCTAAATCATTTATATATATTATAAACAACAGAGGTCCCAGGACAGAGCCTTGAGGCACTCCACTTACAACATTTTCCCACTCTGACTTGATTCCATTTATACTAACTCTCTGTTTCCTTTGGTATAGCCATGCCCTAATCCAGCTTAATATAGCACCCCCAATACCACGAGACTCTATTTTTTTAATCAGTCTTTCATGTGGCACTGTATCAAAAGCTTTGCTAAAGTCAAGGTATACAACATCGCAATCCTTACCACTATCAACTGCCTCAACAATGCTAGAATAAAAAGATAACAAATTTGTTAAACATGAACGGCCATTTATAAAACCATGTTGCGACTCAATTATTAATTTATGTTTTTCAAGATGAAGACGAATTTTATTTGCTATTATAGATTCGAGTAACTTTCCCACAATAGACGTTAGGCTAATTGGTCGATAGTTAGACGCAAGTGATCTATCTCCTTTCTTAAAAACTGGTATCACATTAGCAACTTTCCAAAACTCTGGCACTCTGCCTGACTCTATTGATTTATTAAATATGGTTGACAGTGGGTCACAAAGCTCCTCTTTGCATTCTTTAAGCACCCTAGCAAACACTTCATCCGGCCCTGGGGATTTGTTTGGTTTGAGTTTTACTATTTGTTTAAGAACATCCTCCCTGGTAACTGCTAAACTCGTCAACCTGTCCTCGTCCCCACCCACATAGACTTGTTCGGCTGAAGGCATATTGTTAAGTTCCTCTTTAGTAAATACAGATACAAAATATTTATTAAAAATACTACTCATCTCTTCATCACTATCTGTTATTTGACCTGTCTCAGTTTTTAATGGACCTATCCTTTCCCTAGTCTTAGTACGATATAACTGAAAAAACCCTTTAGGATTTGTCTTTGCTTGCCCTGCTATGCGAACTTCATAGTTTCTTTTTGCTTTCCTTATCTCTTTTTTAACATTTCTAACCAGTTGTACGAATTCCTGTTCTAAAGTGACCTCCCCATTTTTAATCCTTTTGTACCAAGCTCTCTTTTTACCTATAAGGTTCTTCAAATTCTTTGTTATCCACTTTGGGTCATTAGTATACGATCTATTCAATTTGTATGGTATACTACGTTCCTGTGCTTTGTTTAGAATATTCTTAAATAAGTTATATATTGAATCCACATCGAAATCCCCATTTAAGTCACCTATCGCTGGGTTCATGTCTCGCTCCAAGACCGGCCCACACCCCATACCCAAGCCTTTCCAATCAATTTGACCCAAAAAATTTCTTAGGCTATTAAAATCAGCTTTTCGAAAATCTGGCACTTAACAGAATTTTCTCCTACTGGTCTATTCCATTCTATGCTAAATCTGATTTCTTTGTGATCACTGCTCCCTAGCTCACTCCCTATTTCGATGTCATTAATTTGCGTTTCCCTGTTAGTTAACACTAAATCTAAAATATTATTTTCCCGTGTTGGTTCCTTAATGTGTTGCGTAAGAAAGCAATCGTCAATTAATTCTAGAAAATCTTCTGCTTCACTATTCCCTGTTTTGTTCAACCAGTTTATTCCGCTAAAATTAAAGTCACCCATGATATAAATACTGTTAGATCTAGATGCTCTAGATATTTCATCCCATAGATGCTTTGCTTCCATTCTGTCTAAATTTGGTGGCCTATATATTACTCCTATTATAATATTATTAGCTTTTTCGTTTAATTCAATCCAAATAGTTTCTGTGTGTGGCTCTGTTTTGATTCCCTCTTTGAGACTACATTTCAAATTGTCCCTAACATATATGGCTACTCCACCTCCTCGTCTAATATATCTATCTGTGTGAAATAGTTTAAATCCATATATTTGATATTCAGCTAATAGTTCTCTATTTTCTACATTCATCCACGTTTCGGTAAGTGCAATAATATCTATTTTTTCTGTGCAGACAAGAGCATTTAATTCGTTAATTTTATTTCTTAGACTTCTACTGTTAGTGTAATATACCCTAAGTGAATTGTTATTTTGCGGACCTTATCTTTCCCTGATCGTTTGCCAATTCCTTTCTCCCACAAACACATACTTTTATTACCTCCTTCCTCCAAATCAATTCCCATACCTCTATCTACTAACAGTTTAAACCCAAACAAACACCTCTAACCACTTCTTCTAGCGAGTTCGCAACAGCAACAACCCCAGCTCTCGATAGATGCACCCCATCACGAGCATACATTTCATTTCTTCCATAGAAGTGTTCCCAGTTGTCTATGAAAGATATTGCATTTGATTTGCAATATCTTTCCAGCCGGCAATTGACACCAAGTGCCCTCGATATCCATTCATTTCCCACTCCCTTTCTTGGAAGAATGCCACATATGATCGGAATTCCTCCCTTGCTCCTAACTAACTCTATGGCTGTTTTATACCTCTGAATCAGTTCCTCACTCCTGACTCGACCAACATCATTTCCTCCCACGCTAATGCAAATAATGGGATTGTTCCCATTACCAG
Source organism: Procambarus clarkii (assembly GCF_040958095.1). Lineage (NCBI taxonomy): Eukaryota > Metazoa > Arthropoda > Malacostraca > Decapoda > Cambaridae > Procambarus > Procambarus clarkii. Next base: position 2,233,824 of record NC_091160.1, read on the forward strand.
CCATAATATCATTCATGTTGTTTATAATATCACCAATGCCAGCTCCGGGATAGCAAACCCTTAACCTGTTTCCCCTATCTCTAGCACAAAACGTTCTATCCAAATACCTTATCTGGGAATCTCCCACAACTAATGTTTGCTTAGGTACTTCCTTTACTTTCTGAGGGGCCTGCGCTTCCTTTCTCTTCGTTGCTTTCCCTTTTGCGCGATCCACAGTCTCTCCACAGCACTCGTCCTCCAAAACGTCAAATGAATTTGAAGTTGCTATGGCGTTTGAAGGCGGCTTTATCAAAGTCTTCTTAAGGCCCCTGTCTTTCGCAACTCTCCAAGACGAGGTCCCTTTACTGCTGGTCTCCTCCTTCGTTACTTCTCGTTGTTTTTTAAGCTGACGCACCTCCTCCCGCAGAGAGTCCAACTCTGTCCTCAGGGCTCCCACTAGAGTCACCAGGTCCTTCACTACAACTTCCATATTGCTATGATAATATAACAATACTTGAGTTAGTTATACTTGAGTATATTTATACTTGAGTTAGTTTACACAACATTTCTGAACATTGTTTAAATAAGAGAGAGTATGGTGATAACATAAGACGTGATCATTATAAACATATACTGTATTATCTAGATTTAGATTTAGAAGTTTAATTTAATAGTAATATAAAATTTGGAGAAACTTAGTACAATGCCTTAGTGGTTGAATTTAGGTGAAAGAAAGACCCAATACATGTGTAAGTGCTTTAATACCAAAATTTCGGATTTAGCCTATTTTCTTTATGAAGGTAATGTAAACAATGTTCTGCCTATGTCAGTCAGTATTAATATATTAGGTACATCTGCATTTGTGCAGCTACCCTAGACTATATGAAGGGGAGTACAGTATGACCAAAAGCTAGCTACGTGATGCAAAAAATCCCCATCACACAGGATGGATAGTCGTACAGACGTTTTGGAGGACGAGTGCTGTGGAGAGACTGTGGATCGCGCAAAAGGGAAAGCAACGAAGAGAAAGGAAGCGCAGGCCCCTCAGAAAGTAAAGGAAGTACCTAAGCAAACATTAGTTGTGGGAGATTCCCAGATAAGGTATTTGGATAGAACGTTTTGTGCTAGAGATAGGGGGAACAGGTTAAGGGTTTGCTATCCCGGAGCTGGCATTGGTGATATTATAAACAACATGAATGATATTATGGCTGGTAATGGGAACAATCCCATTATTTGCATTAGCGTGGGAGGAAATGATGTTGGTCGAGTCAGGAGTGAGGAACTGATTCAGAGGTATAAAACAGCCATAGAGTTAGTTAGGAGCAAGGGAGGAATCCCGATCATATGTGGCATTCTTCCAAGAAAGGGAGTGGGAAATGAATGGATATCGAGGGCACTTGGTGTCAATTGCCGGCTGGAAAGATATTGCAAATCAAATGCAATATCTTTCATAGACAACTGGGAACACTTCTATGGAAGAAATGAAATGTATGCTCGTGATGGGGTGCATCTATCGAGAGCTGGGGTTGTTGCTGTTGCGAACTCGCTAGAAGAAGTGGTTAGAGGTGTTTGTTTGGGTTTAAACTGTTAGTAGATAGAGGTATGGGAATTGATTTGGAGGAAGGAGGTATTAAAAGTATGTGTTTGTGGGAGAAAGGAATTGGCAAAACGATCAGGGAAAGAGAAGGTCCGCAAAATAACAATTCACTTAGGGTATATTACACTAACAGTAGAAGTCTAAGAAATAAAATTAACGAATTAAATGCTCTTGTCTGCACAGAAAAAATAGATATTATTGCACTTACCGAAACGTGGATGAATGTAGAAAATAGAGAACTATTAGCTGAATATCAAATATATGGATTTAAACTATTTCACACAGATAGATATATTAGACGAGGAGGTGGAGTAGCCATATATGTTAGGGACAATTTGAAATGTAGTCTCAAAGAGGGAATCAAAACAGAGCCACACACAGAAACTATTTGGATTGAATTAAACGAAAAAGCTAATAATATTATAATAGGAGTAATATATAGGCCACCAAATTTAGACAGAATGGAAGCAAAGCATCTATGGGATGAAATATCTAGAGCATCTAGATCTAACAGTATTTATGTCATGGGTGACTTTAATTTTAGCGGAATAAACTGGTTGAACAAAACAGGGAATAGTGAAGCAGAAGATTTTCTAGAATTAATTGACGATTGCTTTCTTACGCAACACATTAAGGAACCAACACGGGAAAATAATATTTTAGATTTAGTGTTAACTAACAGGGAAACGCAAATTAATGACATCGAAATAGGGAGTGAGCTAGGGAGCAGTGATCACAAAGAAATCAGATTTAGCATAGAATGGAATAGACCAGTAGGAGAAAATTCTGTTAAAGTGCCAGATTTTCGAAAAGCTGATTTTAATAGCCTAAGAAATTTTTTGGGTCAAATTGATTGGAAAGGCTTGGGTATGGGGTGTGGGCCGGTCTTGGAGCGAGACATGAACCCAGCGATAGGTGACTTAAATGGGGATTTCGATGTGGATTCAATATATAACTTATTTAAGAATATTCTAAACAAAGCACAGGAACGTAGTATACCATACAAATTGAATAGATCGTATACTAATGACCCAAAGTGGATAACAAAGAATTTGAAGAACCTTATAGGTAAAAAGAGAGCTTGGTACAAAAGGATTAAAAATGGGGAGGTCACTTTAGAACAGGAATTCGTACAACTGGTTAGAAATGTTAAAAAAGAGATAAGGAAAGCAAAAAGAAACTATGAAGTTCGCATAGCAGGGCAAGCAAAGACAAATCCTAAAGGGTTTTTTCAGTTATATCGTACTAAGACTAGGGAAAGGATAGGTCCATTAAAAACTGAGACAGGTCAAATAACAGATAGTGATGATGAGATGAGTAGTATTTTTAATAAATATTTTGTATCTGTATTTACTAAAGAGGAACTTAACAATATGCCTTCAGCCGAACAAGTCTATGTGGGTGGGGACGAGGACAGGTTGACGAGTTTAGCAGTTACCAGGGAGGATGTTCTTAAACAAATAGTAAAACTCAAACCAAACAAATCCCCAGGGCCGGATGAAGTGTTTGCTAGGGTGCTTAAAGAATGCAAAGAGGAGCTTTGTGACCCACTGTCAACCATATTTAATAAATCAATAGAGTCAGGCAGAGTGCCAGAGTTTTGGAAAGTTGCTAATGTGATACCAGTTTTTAAGAAAGGAGATAGATCACTTGCGTCTAACTATCGACCAATTAGCCTAACGTCTATTGTGGGAAAGTTACTCGAATCTATAATAGCAAATAAAATTCGTCTTCATCTTGAAAAACATAAATTAATAATTGAGTCGCAACATGGTTTTATAAATGGCCGTTCATGTTTAACAAATTTGTTATCTTTTATTCTAGCATTGTTGAGGCAGTTGATAGTGGTAAGGATTACGATGTTGTATACCTTGACTTTAGCAAAGCTTTTGATACAGTGCCACATGAAAGACTGATTAAAAAAATAGAGTCTCATGGTATTGGGGGTGCTATATTAAGCTGGATTAGGGCATGGCTATACCAAAGGAAACAGAGAGTTAGTATAAATGGAATCAAGTCAGAGTGGGAAAATGTTGTAAGTGGAGTGCCTCAAGGCTCTGTCCTGGGACCTCTGTTGTTTATAATATATATAAATGATTTAGATTCAGGTTTGAGTAGCAACATTTGCAAATTTGCCGATGATACGAAAATCGGTAGGGAAATTAATTCGGAGGAGGACTCACTATCACTTCAAGTTGATCTAGATAGGGTTTTGAAATGGTCAAAGGATTGGCAGATGCAGTTTAATGCTGATAAATGTAAAGTTCTGAGGTTAGGTAATGATGATAGAGTTACAAGATACGAGCTAGATGGTGTTGTGATTGCGAAGTCGGATTGCGAAAGGGATCTGGGAGTTATGATTAGTAAGAATTTAAAACAAAAGGATCAATGCATAAATGTTCGTAATAAGGCAAATCGGACACTTGGATTTATTAATCGCAGCGTTAGTAACAAGACACCTGGTGTGGTTCTCAAGCTATATCTTGCTCTAGTTAGGCCCCATTTAGATTATGCAGTTCAGTTTTGGTCGCCATATTATAGAATGGATATAAATTCACTTGAACGTGTCCAGCGTAGGATGACTAAGTTAATTCCCCAAATTAGAAATCTTTCATATGAAGAAAGATTAACAAAGCTTAAGTTGCATTCACTGGAAAGGCGAAGAGTTAGGGGTGACATGATAGAGGTTTACAAGTGGATGAATGGACATAACCGGGGGGATATTAATAGGGTATTAAAAGTATCAACACAGGACAGAACACGAAACAATGGATATAAATTGGATAAGTTTAGATTTAGGAAAGACTTGGGTAAATACTGGTTCAGTAACAGGGTTGTTGATTTGTGGAACCAATTGCCGCGTAACATTGTGGAGGTGGGGTCCCTCGATTGTTTCAAGCACGGGTTGGACAAGTATATGAGTGGGATTGGGTGGTTATAGAATAGGAGCTGCCTCGTATGGGCCAATAGGCCTTCTGCAGTTACCTTTGTTCTTATGTTCTTATGTTCTTATGAAGCATGTGATAAATAGTCTGCACTGGCGGACTCTGGGTTCGTTATGAGGATATCATCATCAACACAAGAGTGAATAAGGCAGCAGTGATACTAAAGGTCCCCATCTCGCAGGATGGTTAGTCATACAGGGCCATATGTTTAGTAGCCTGAACTGGCAAATTTTGGGTACACTGTGAGGATATCTTCAAGAACACGAGAGTGAATATAGTAATTGCAAAGCTCCAGGTACTTCATGCCAACTGGTCTGAAAGGTCTAATAACTGGGCATTCGGTGATGTAATGTGGGAGATCATGCCGCAGTTCCTGCTCACTGAGTTTGCACCTGGAGTGCTCAGGATTGGGAGATCTGTCACCTGCAGCCACCTGCCACAGGTAATGGTAACTCAACCTGATCCTGGCAACCACTGTGTCGCACAGTCTGGTGGACTGTGCGACACAGTGGTCCACAGTTTACCACCTTCATGAAGGAAGGTACATTCGGATGAATTCTATGATGAATTCTTTCATCCGAGAATTTAGTATTATAACGCTTACATATGTATTAGGTCTTTCCTTCACTTTCCTATAACATTTATTACAGTTGCGGCTGCAGTGAGCAGGTGTACAACCACAGAAATATCTTCTAGCTTCGAATTAGGGTGAAGAGATGCGTATTGACAGAACATATGCAACACAAAACTAGCATGATAAGAAGATAATTCGAAAAATACCTAATATATACTTATTATACTATGAAGGTGTATTTTGCACACCCTCAGTATTTCACATCAACAGATTTACGAGGTTGACTATCACTGAGCGCAACTCTTGTATCATAGCTATGACTTCAGTAGGATTTAAAATAATTGTCAATAAACCATCTCCTTGTGACTAATTCCTTAATAAAGGTCATAAGTAGGAAGATAGATGTCGGAAGTTTAATTGTTTAGATATGAACGAGAAAATTATAGAAAATATGCAAAGTATCTAAATATTTAGGATATTAAAATATGGAACATGGATCAAGCGTCGAACTATTCCTCGGCGGGTCGGGAAACAAACTTTTTGTTAAACATCTTGCCAAATTACCCTTTTTTTATTAACAAGCTTAGGTATACACAGCAATGTGCTGTTACCCTATTATATATGAAAGATTATACATTGTAGATTAAAAACTAGCTATAAGTTCATCTAATATTCCCATCTCACAGGATGGTTAATCATACACGGAATCAGGGAGAAAATACCTACCTCAGTACAAAAATAAATTAACTTTGACTAAATATTAACGTTATGATTTTTATAAGAGCTAAGCACTGATCATGGAAATATTATATTATATATTTTTTTACCAGTTTCTATCAAATTCCTCTCAAATAATGTCTTTTTAACAAGCTTAGGTATACACAACAATGTGCTTCTACCCTATTCTGTAGAAGCCCCTTTTGATCTACCACACAGTGTAGATAAAAAACCAGCTACACCCTCATCCAACATCCCCACCTCACAGGACAGCTAGTCATACATGGAATCAGGAGAGAGCATGAAAAGTAAGGTATCTATTAGCCTCCACTAGCAAAATCTGGGTACAGCACAAGAATATCTTCAACTTCATACACTTCTTAGTATATGAAATAATTACAAATATCAGAGTACCTCATACCATTTGGTCTGAAATCACTGATAACAGGGCAATCACAAATTAGTGTTGGAGAGTATGTCCCAACTCTTGTTCACATACTTTACAACTGGAATGTTCACCATTGGGGGATTCATTACTTGCAGCCACCTGCCATAAATATCGATATCCCAAATTACCCGGAAGAGTGACGTATCTGCAAAAAGTACCAATCGGCAACTTGGTTGCTCACCTATATATACTCCAGAGGGTCGCTGAAATTAGATATTAGGTTGCAGGCCCTGGCAGCAGGAAGGCGAGACCCTCGGAGCTGCTTGGTTTGCTCCACATTACATCCACAGGAATTTACGACGTGTTAATTTTGTCTGGAAATTTATTTTGCTAATAATTTTTAAGCTACAATTTGAGAGATCTTTAAGTCTCGCTGGCAGCAACAAATATGGATGCCGGACACAATGTAAGTTTACTAATGTCTGGCGAGAACCCGACGCCAATGTCCGGGAACTGGACATTCTGCAGAAGGACCTGGACACCCTCTTCCTCATTGTGTTCGGCATCCTCATATTCAGTAAGTACCAAAATCTGTGTTTTCTCTCTTTTTCAAGTATTTAAACATATATATGGCACCTATTTCACATTTTGTATATTAATAAAATAGTTGTATTTTATATAGTTGTATATAGACGTACAATAATCTGTGTGTTAGATTTTGTTTTATTATGCTTAGAATAATGTATTTGGAATGCAATTTGTACTTTTGACTAACATTTGTTTATATTTCAGTCTTGCAGACCGGGTTCGCATTCCTTGAGGCAGGCTCCGTAAGGTCCAAGAACACCACCAACATCCTTCTCAAGAACATGCTCGATGTCTGTAAGTTATCAAACACCTTCGTTATTTGTTATCGTATCTGGCTTATGTCTGGTAAACCAGCACATGATTTTTTTATTCCTATCTCATAGCTAAAGTAAGCTCTCAATGTATATAACTTTGCCGACTCTTGTATTCCTGTAATTTCCTGCTTTTGCTTTTCCATCTGCTGGTGTTATATACTAAATTGTTCTCTGTATTTAATTAACCGACTTCCTCCCACCAAGCCTCACGTAGTAATAATGATATGAATTCCACAATCGTCCCCACCCTGTACTAACCATCTGCCCTGTTACTCTCCCCAGTCATTGGTGGCATAGCGTACTGGCTGGTGGGGTTCCCGCTGGCGTTTGGAGGCGGGAACAGCTTCTCTGGTACAGAGTACTGGGCGTCGTACGGGCTGTCGGACGAGCACCTGGCCTTCTGGTTCTTCCAGTTCGTCATCGCCACCACAGCCTCCACCATCATCTCGGGGTCGATGGCTGAGCGGTGTGCCTTCAATGCTTATCTCATCTACACGACCGTGCTGTCAGGTGGGTGTGAAGCCTCTTTCTCTCTGTAAAGTATGTTTCAAATTTAGCAGGATACTTTACACTATTTTGTGGTCAATGAATAAATAACTTTACTCACTGGCTTTATTTATATAATTTAGATAATATTTGAGAGGAACCTTAACAGGGCAATCTTGAGAGAAAGACAATTTGTTAGACAATAATAGCCTAACACTGATCATTATAATTAAACTTTATGTGTTTCTCAATAAATTTAAAAGGCAATGCAAACAATAATACATTTCCCACGGAATTAATAGATACATTATAAAATACAGCAGTGTTGGTACAGCTGTAGTGTGCCGTGTTTTAATCATGTTTGTGTGTTGTAACAGCTCAGTTATGATAATATTTGTGTTTGTACAGCTGTGGTGTACCCGGTGGTGTCACACTGGACCTGGTCAGACGTTGGCTGGCTCAAGACTCAACACTACCAGGACTTCGGTGGCTCTGGCGTCGTCCACCTCACAGGGGGCGTGGCAGCTCTTGTTGGGGCTGTAATTCTTGGGCCCAGAATTGGTCGCTTCGGACCCAAGGGCAAGGAGATACGTGGACACTCTGTGCCGGTATGTTCATAGAACAGTGGCAATATATTATTATCTGAAGTCATGAAGCAAGATATAAATATTTGTGGATTATCATGTTTAATGCAAATATTACACGTCAAGGTGGAGGTGTAAAGTTGTGTTTGAACTTCCAGCTGGCAGCTTTGGGAGGCTTCATCCTGCTCTTCGGGTTCCTGGCCTTCAACGGAGGGTCCCAAGCGTCCATCAGCCACGAGGGTGATGCTGTAGCCATTGCCAAGGCTGTCTTTAACACTGTGATCTCGGCGTCTTCAGGAGGCATCGCTGTGCTCTTGGTGTACCGTTCTGTGCTGTGTGGGAGGGAGTCCACCTGGTCCTTCCTAATGGCTCTTAATGGTTCTCTCGCTGGCATGGTATGTACCGCTCTGCGCTGTGTGGCCGGGAGTCCATTAGTGCTAGTATGATGGACTCTGCTCGCTGTAAATTTTAATTGACAGACGTTTGATTTAAACTTAACTTAGTATTATGATAATATAACAAATTTCTTATCAAAATGGTGTTACTTGCAATATGTCTGAGTTTGTTTATCCAATGCTTAAGGACATGTTTCCATGACAGGTGTCAATCAGTGCCGGGTGCAACGTTGTGCGGCCGTGGAGTGCCAGTGTCATTGGTACAGTGGGTGGATCAGTGTTCCTCGCCATCCACACCCTGCTGCCCAAGTTGAAGGGTACGTCACTGCTTCTCTCACCGCTCAGTTTTCTTAACTTTGTCTCAAGAAGGCAACAAGTAGCCAGTTTTATCTAACTTGAGTTTGAAATATTTTAACTTTAACGTTATGTTCTGTAGATGGCATATACTTAAATAATAATATTTATAAAATTTTATATTATTGGGAAGCGTACGTGCATATTGGGACTGTTGAGGTTGTGGATGTAAAGTTAATAAATATTTCTTCCACAGTTGACGACCCACTTGATGCTGTGGCTGTACACATGGGAGGTGGGTTGTGGGGGCTGGTTGCTGTGGCCCTCTTCCAGGATGGTGGCATTGTGTACGGGGGCAGCGCGGAGGTCCTCGCCTGGAATATAGTGGGGGCGCTGGCCATAGTGGCCTGGTCTGGTGGTCTCTGTTTAGTTATGTTTGGTTCCCTCAGGCTGCTCGGCCTCTTGAGGGTGCCTCCAGAAATGGAAATTGCAGGCAAGTGAAGATAATACATAAAGTTTTCACTTTTGTATTATATAATTGATAATTGTTATATTTTTAGTGTTATGAACGCATTCATTATACATTGTATATGTTCTATATCTCTAACAATATCTATACGCCAGGAATGGACATCTTGAAGCACGGGGAGCCAGCCTACCCAGCTGACGCTTGGCTGGAGAGCCAGTACGATGGATCCGTAAACACTCAGGAGAACAAGAGGAATTCAAGTAAGTTGTCAACTAAGTTGCTTTTAAAGTTTTGTGAGTGATGTTTATTTATTTGATATTAATGAAATGCATCATAGAAATTCATACAGTTTTGTTATCAACATTTTCCACTATTCATCTAATCCATTATTTTCCAGATCTTCCACCCAACATGTCTGCCCCAGAAGAATTTGGTTTGACTAATTCCCAGGACCCAGCTCCAGTCCCTGGACACCTTGTATACTGGAGTCATGCAGGACCAGTCCCATCCCACCTCTCGCCCGTCGTGTCCCTCAACAACCACGAAGCTAACCACTTGAACTCCAACAATAGTGTCTCTGAAGCTGGCTTCACAGTCCGACTGGGAGACCATGATCTGCGAGTCCTCGTTGAACCCAGAGATCAACGTGGTCAAGACCCTCATTGTTACACCAATGAGGCTTTTGACGAAACCACAAAGCTTTAAGATTATCTTTTATTTGTCATTACCTATGAAAGTATTTGTATGTTGTCATTACTTATGAAAGTATGTGTATGTTGTCATTACTTATGAAAGTGGGTGTATGTTTGTCATTACTTATGAGAGTATGTGTGTTTGTCATTACTTATGAAACCTCAAAACTCTGAGATTCTCTGTTGGTTCTTCGACATTAAAGCTTGCTTGTATTGATTCGGTAAATTGACTTAATTAATTTATATTATTTTTCTGCACTAATTACATGAAATATAATATATTTATTTTTGTATATATATTTTTTTATTCGGTGAACTTAGTAAGAAACCTGATAAACTAAAGGTTTAACAAGAATTACGTTAAGGTGAAGGATGTTGACAGAGAAAGATGGCGAGCATATTTTACGACTTAAAGTAGGGACTGGAATGAAGTATGAAGTATGGAGGGACTTGAAGTATGTGCCTAGCCACATACCTTCGCCCGACAGTCTTCCAAGAACTGCCATCGCGAATGCACTTTAATTGTGCATTTTTTTACATTTGCATTGTTCTTAATGGGTTGTATTCAAGTGTTTAACTATCAATAAGTTTCCTATTCTCGGATAATTACTTCCTGTTGTCTGGTCTTGATGATTTGATGGCCCATAAGATTATAGACTTGCGGTGGATTACTACCTAACTGGATGTAAGATGACATAAGAAATGATTTTAACATGTTTGAAAGGAGTAAGGAAAACAAAAAGGAATTATGAAGTGAAGACATTTCCCCAACGGCGACATCACCACCAGACACATCACCTGCCAGACATCATCCACCAGACACATCATCCACCAGAATCATCACCCATCAGACACATCATCCACCAGAATCATCACCCACCAGAATCATCACCCACCAGACACATGATCCACCAGTATCATCACCTACCAGACACATCACCCACCAGACACATCATCCACCAGAATCATCACCCATCAGACACATCATCCACCAGAATCATCACCCACCAGAATCATCACCCACCAGACACATGATCCACCAGTATCATCACCCACCAGACACATCACCCACCAGACACATCATCCGCCAGAATCATCACCCATCAGACACATCATCCACCAGAATCATCACCCACCAGACACATCATCCACCAGAGTCATCATTCACCAGACACATTATCCACCAGAATCATCACCCACCAGACACATCATCCACCAGAATCATCACCCACCAGAATCACACATGATCCACCAGTATCATCACCCACCAGACACATCACCCACCAGACACATCATCCACCAGAATCATCACCCACCAGACACATTATCCACCAGAATCATCACCCACCAGACACATCATCCACCAGAATCATCACCCACCAGAATCACACATGATCCACCAGTATCATCACCCACCAGACACATCACCCATCAGACACATCATCCACCAGAATCATCACCCACCAGAATCATCACCCACCAGACACATGATCCACCAGTATCATCACCTACCAGACACATCACCCACCAGACACATCATCCACCAGAATCATCACCCATCAGACACATCATCCACCAGAATCATCACCCACCAGAATCATCACCCACCAGACACATGATCCACCAGTATCATCACCCACCAGACACATCACCCACCAGACACATCATCCGCCAGAATCATCACCCATCAGACACATCATCCACCAGAATCATCACCCACCAGACACATCATCCACCAGAGTTCTCATTCACCAGACACATTATCCACCAGAATCATCACCCACCAGACACATCATCCACCAGAATCATCACCCACCAGAATCACACATGATCCACCAGTATCATCACCCACCAGACACATCACCCACCAGACACATCATCCACCAGAATCATCACCCACCAGACACATGATCCACCAGAATCATCACCCACCAGACACATGATCCACCAGTATCATCACCCACCAGACACATCACCCACCAGACACATCATCCACCAGAATCATCACCCATCAGACACATCATCCACCAGACACATCATCCACCAGAATCATCACCCACCAGACACATGATCCACCAGTATCATCACCCACCAGACACATTATCCACCAAAATCATCACCCATCAGACACATCATTCACCAGAATCATCACCCACCAGACACATCACCCACCAGACACATCATCCGCCAGAATCATCACCCATCAGACACATCATCCACCAGAATCATCACCCACCAGACACATCATCCACCAGAGTCATCATTCACCAGACACATTATCCACCAGAATCATCACCCACCAGACACATCATCCACCAGAATCATCACCCACCAGAATCACACATGATCCACCAGTATCATCACCCACCAGACACATCACCCACCAGACACATCATCCACCAGAATCATCACCCACCAGACACATTATCCACCAGAATCATCACCCACCAGACACATCATCCACCAGAATCATCACCCACCAGAATCACACATGATCCACCAGTATCATCACCCACCAGACACATCACCCATCAGACACATCATCCACCAGAATCATCACCCACCAGAATCATCACCCACCAGACACATGATCCACCAGTATCATCACCTACCAGACACATCACCCACCAGACACATCATCCACCAGAATCATCACCCATCAGACACATCATCCACCAGAATCATCACCCACCAGAATCATCACCCACCAGACACATGATCCACCAGTATCATCACCCACCAGACACATCACCCACCAGACACATCATCCGCCAGAATCATCACCCATCAGACACATCATCCACCAGAATCATCACCCACCAGACACATCATCCACCAGAGTTCTCATTCACCAGACACATTATCCACCAGAATCATCACCCACCAGACACATCATCCACCAGAATCATCACCCACCAGAATCACACATGATCCACCAGTATCATCACCCACCAGACACATCACCCACCAGACACATCATCCACCAGAATCATCACCCACCAGACACATGATCCACCAGAATCATCACCCACCAGACACATGATCCACCAGTATCATCACCCACCAGACACATCACCCACCAGACACATCATCCACCAGAATCATCACCCATCAGACACATCATCCACCAGACACATGATCCACCAGAATCATCACCCACCAGACACATGATCCACCAGTATCATCACCCACCAGACACATTATCCACCAAAATCATCACCCATCAGACACATCATTCACCAGAATCATCACCCACCAGACACATGATCCACCAGACACATCATCCACCAGAATCATCACCCATCAGACACCAGAATCATCACCTACCAGACACATTATCCACCAGAATCATCACCCATCAGACACATGATCCACCAGAATCATCACCCACCAGTATCATCACCCACCAGACACATTATCCACCAGAATCATCACCCATCAGACACATCATCCACCAGAATCATCACCCACCAGACACATGATCCACCAGTATCATCACCCTCCAGAATCATTACTCACCAGACACATCATCCACCAGAATCATCACCTACCAGACACATCATCCACCAGACTCATCATCCACCAGACTCATCACCCACCAGACACATCACTCACCACACATCATCCACCAGACACATCACCCACCAAAAATCATCATCCACCAGACACATCATCCACCAGACTCATCACCAACCAGACACATCATCCACCAGACACATCACCCACCAAAATCATCACTCGCCAGACACATCATCCACTAGAATCATCATCCACCAGACTCATCATCCACCAGAGACAATCTTCCATATAACATTGAGGAGGGCGACGTTGAGGGACCTGTACCATGGGCTGTGGGGCGCCCGTGTGCTTCCTGAGGCCCACCACCACCAGACAATCGGGCTCGTACTGGATGGCCTCCATTTTTCCATTGAAAATCGTCTGCTGTTAAGATACGTAGCCACGTTGTTGAACAACCCTGTGGTGTCGCACAAGAGATATATCACATTTTGAGTCAAATCAATTATGTTGAATTACATAAATATATGTATTTAAGAGACAATGTTTTTTTCTGCTCAAGGGTGGGGGGGGCCAGACGCTTGGACCTAGCCTCATCCAGCGTTGAAGGGTGAGTAATGTTGGCTATGTGCCCAGAGTGGGAACTTCGAGGTCTATCTCCTCTACTCCCATTAAAAAGGAGTCGGAGTCGGCATCAATGGCCCTTTCCAAATATATCAGGGAAAGGTGGCTGTCTGAGTCTATAGAACTTCTTCTCTCCACCCTTCCTTGGAAAATATATATATATGTCGCACCGCACTACTTGGCCTAAAATGCAGAATGATTTTCGTTATTTTCAAATATTTCTTTCCAAATTGGTTTATTCCAAATAATATTATATAATATTTAGTACACGAATTACTGACTTATGTTTGGATAACCTAATAAGAACATTTCTTATGTTCTTAATATAATATTACTATATTATATTAAGATAATACAGTTCTTAATATAATATATTATATTCTTAATTTAATATTACTATATCATATTAATAAAGAACGTGAAATATTTCTTAGTTATGTTAATTTAGGTTATGATAGGTTAGGTAATTTTGGTCGTATATCTGTTAGTTTCAAATTAAAGATACGTTTAATCATATAAAATATAATGGAAAGCTATATTATTTCATAAGATCTTTAGGAAAACCTCTGCTTATTAGACAAACCAGGGTTTGCATAGTAGACTAAGTAGTGCATTCTGGCTATTAGGTACAATATATAGTAGTAGTAGGCATCCATCAGTCTCAGAAGACTATGGTGTTGCGCTCTGGTTGTTGGTCTGGAGAGGCCTCACGAGGGCATAAAGCCAGGGTAGGCTAATACGGAGAAGCTGTTACCCAGACAGCAGGTCCCCCTCTCCACGGCGCTGAAAGTCTCCAATGGAAAGGCAAACGCCAATGCGATTGGTTCCAGCGCCGTCGCATGAACTGTGAGTTCCGGGGATGACCTCGAAGTTGGTGAAAAAAAAGGCACAGGGACTCCAAACCCGGAGACCGCCGTGGTCGGGGCCGGAGAAGAACCACCCCCAGCAAGGGTATGAACGACCCCAGCCTCCTGAAGCAGAGCTGGGCCGCACGACCCCGGGGAGGTGGACGTCCCGGTCCCGCACCTACGGGTTCCTGACAGAGATCGTCACAACCCTCTTTCACC
>NC_091160.1:2249552-2298659 GCF_040958095.1 Procambarus clarkii
GGGTGAGTGTGGTGGGGTGTGTGGTAGTGTGATGAGGGGTTGGTCGTGTGGTGGGGTGAGTGGTAGTATGGTGGGGGGTGTGATAGTGTGGTGGGGTGTGTGGTAGTGTGATGGGGGGTTGGTCGTGTGGTGGGGTGTGTGGTAGTATGGTGGGGTGTGTGGTAGTGTGGTAGTGTGATGGGGGGATGGTCGTGTGGTGGGGTGTGTGGTAGTATGGTGGGGTGTGTGGTAGTATGGTTGGGTGTGTGGTTGTATGGTAGGGTGTGTGGTAGTAAGGTGGGGTGTGTGGTGGGGTGTGTGGTTGTGTATTGGGGTGTGTGGTTGTGTGATGGGGGGTTGGTCGTGTGGTGGGGTGTGTGGTAGTATTGTGGGGTGTGTGGTAGTATGGTTGGGTGTGTGGTGGGGTGTGTGGTAGTATGGTTGGGTGTGTGGTGGGGTGTGTGGTAGTATGGTGGTGTGTGTGGTAGTGTGGTGGGGTGTGTGGTAGTGTGGTGGGGTGTGTGATAGTGTGATGAGGGGTTGGTCGTGTGGTGGGGTGTGTGGTAGTGTGGTGGGGTGTGTGGTAGTGTGATGAGGGGTTGGTCGTGTGGTGGGGTGTGTGGTAGTATGGTGGGGTGTGTGGTAGTGTGGTGGAGTGTGTGGGAGTGTGGTGGGGTGTGTGGTAGTGTGATGGGGGGTTGGTCGTGTGGTGGAGTGTGTGGTAGTGTGATAGGGGGTTGGTCGTGTGGTGGGGTGTGTGGTAGTGTGATGGGGGGTTGGTCGTGTGGTGGGGTGTGTGGTAGTGTGATTGGGGGTTGGTCGTGCGGTAGGGTGTGTGGTAGTATGGTGGGGAGTGTGGTAGTGTGGTGGGGTGTGTGGTAGTGTGATGGGGTGTGTGGTAGTGTGATGGGGGGTTGGTCGTGTGGTGGGGTGTGTGGTAGTATGGTGGGGTGTGTGGTAGTGTGGTGGGGTGTGTGGTAGTGTGGTGGGGTGTGTGGTAGTATGGTGGGGTGTGTGGTAGTGTGGTGGAGTGTGTGGGAGTGTGGTGGGGTGTGTGGTAGTGTGATGGGGGGTTGGTCGTGTGGTGGGGTGTGTGGTAGTGTGATTGGGGGTTGGTCGTGTGGTAGGGTGTGTGGTAGTATGGTGGGGAGTGTGGTAGTGTGGTGGGGTGTGTGGTAGTGTGATGGGGTGTGTGGTAGTGTGATGGGGGGTTGGTCGTGTGGTGGGGTGTGTGGTAGTATGGTGGGGTGTGTGGTAGTGTGGTGCAGTGTGTGGTAGTGTGGTGGGGTGTGTGGTAGTGTGATGGGGGGTTGGTCGTGTGGTGGGGTGTGTGGTAGTATGGTGGGGTGTGTGGTAATGTGGTGGGGGGTGTGGTAGTGTGATAGGGTGTGTGGTAGTGTGGTGGGGTGTGTGGTTGTGTAGTAGGGTGTGTGGTAGTGTGATGGGGGGTTGGTCGTGTGGTGGGGTGTGTAGTAGTATGGTGGGGTGTGTGGTAGTGTGATGGGGTGTGTGGTAGTCTGATGGGGTGTGTGGTAGTGTGGTGGTGTGTGTGGTAGTGTGGTGGGGTGTGTGGTTGTGTGGTGGGGGGTTGGTCGTGTGGTAGAGTGTGTGGTAGTAGGGTGGGGTGTGTGGTAGTGTGGTGGGGTGTGTGGTAGTGTGATGGAGGGTTGGTCGTGTGGTGGGGTGAGTGGTAGTATGGTGGGGGGTGTGATAGTGTGGTGGGGTGTGTGGTAGTGTGATGGGGGTTGGTCGTGTGGTGGTGTGTGTGGTAGTATAGTGGGGTGTGTGGTAGTGTGGTAGTGTGATGGGGGGATGGTCGTGTGGTGGGTTGTGTGGTAGTATGGTGGGGTGTGTGGTAGTATGGTTGGGTGTGTGGTGGGGGTGTGTGGTTGTATGGTAGGGTGTGTGGTAGTATGGTGGGGTGTGTCGTGGGGTGTGTGGTTGTGTATTGGGGTGTGTGGTTGTGTGATGGGGGGTTGGTCGTGTGGTGGGGTGTGTGGTAGTATGGTGGGGTGTGTGGTAGTATGGTTGGGTGTGTGTTGGGGTGTGTGGTAGTATGGTGGGGTGTGTGGTAGTGTAGTGGGTGTGTGGTAGTGTGATGAGGGGTTGGTCGTGTGGTGGGGTGTGTGGTAGTGTGGTGGGGTGTGTGATAGTGTGATGAGGGGTTGGTCGTGTGGTGGGGTGTGTGGTAGTGTGGTGGGGTGTGTGGTAGTGTGATGAGGGGTTGGTCGTGTGGTGGGGTGTGTGGTAGTATGGTGGGGTGTGTGGTAGTGTGGTGGAGTGTGTGGTAGTGTGGTGGGGTGTGTGGTAGTGTGATGGGGGGTTGGCCGTGTGGTCGGGTGTGTGGTAGTATGGTGGGGTGTGTAGTAGTATGGTTGGGTGTGTGGTGGGGTGTTTGGTAGTATGGTGGGGTGTGTGGTAGTTGGGTGAGGTGTGTGGTAGTGTAGTGGGTGTGTGGTAGTGTGATGAGGGGTTGGTCGTGTGGTGGGGCGTGTGGTAGTGTAGTGGGGTGTGTGGTAGTGTGATGAGGGGTTGGTCGTGAGGTGGGGTGTGTGGTAGTGTGGTGGGATGTGTGGTAGTAAGGTGGGGTGTGTGGTAGTGTATTGGGGTGTGTGGTAGTGGGATAAGGGGTTGGTCGTATGGTGGGGTGTGTGGTAGTATGGTGGGGTGTGTGGTAGTGTGGTGGAGTGTGTGGTAGTGTGGTGGGGTGTGTGGTAGTGTGATGGAGGATTGGTCGTGTGGTGGGGTGTGTAATAGTATAGTGGGGTGTGTGGTAGTATGGTTGGGTGTGTGGTAGTGTGGTGGAGTGTGTGGGAGTGTGGTGGGGTGTGTGGTAGTGTGATCGGGGGTTGGTCGTGTGGTGGAGTGTGTGGTAGTGTGATAGGGGGTTGGTCGTGTGGTGGGGTGTGTGGTAGTATGGTAAGGTGTGTGGTAGTGTGGTGGAGTGTGTGGGAGTGTGGTGGGGTGTGTGGTAGTGTGATGGGGGGTTGGTCGTGTGGTGGAGTGTGTGGTAGTGTGATAGGGGGTTGGTCGTGTGGTGGGGTGTGTGGTAGTGTGATGGGGGGTTGGTCGTATGGTGGGGTGTGTGGAAGTGTGATTGGGGGTTGGTCGTGTGGTAGGGTGTGTGGTAGTATGGTTTGGAGTGTGGTAGTTTGGTGGGGTGTGTGGTAGTGTGATGGGGTGTGTGGTAGTGTGATGGGGGGTTGGTCGTGTGGTGGGGTGTGTGGTAGTGTGGTGGGGTGTGTGGTATTGTGATGTGGGGTTGGTCGTGTGGTGGGGTGTGTGGTAGTGTGATGGGGGTTTGGTCGTGTGGTGGGGTGTGTGGTAGTATTGTGGGGTGTGTGGTAGTGTGGTGCAGTGTGTGGTAGTGTGGTGGGGTGTGTAATAGTATAGTGGGGTGTGTGGTAGTATGGTTGGGTGTGTGGTAGTGTGGTGGAGTGTGTGGGAGTGTGGTGGGGTGTGTGGTAGTGTGATGGGGGGTTGGTCGTGTGGTGGAGTGTGTGGTAGTGTGATAGGGGGTTGGTCGTGTGGTGGGGTGTGTGGTAGTGTGATGGGGGGTTGGTCGTATGGTGGGGTGTGTGGAAGTGTGATTGGGGGTTGGTCGTGTGGTAGGGTGTGTGGTAGTATGGTTTGGAGTGTGGTAGTTTGGTGGGGTGTGTGGTAGTGTGATGGGGTGTGTGGTAGTGTGATGGGGGGTTGGTCGTGTGGTGGGGTGTGTGGTAGTGTGGTGGGGTGTGTGGTATTGTGATGTGGGGTTGGTCGTGTGGTGGGGTGTGTGGTAGTGTGATGGGGGTTTGGTCGTGTGGTGGGGTGTGTGGTAGTATTGTGGGGTGTGTGGTAGTGTGGTGCAGTGTGTGGTAGTGTGGTGGGGTGTGTGGTAGTGTGATGGGGGGTTGGTCGTGTGGTGGGGTGTGTGGTAGTATGGTGGGGTGTGTGGTAATGTGGTGGGGGGTGTGGTAGTGTTATGGGGTGTGTGGTAGTGTGGTGGGGTGTGTGGTTGTGTCGTAGGGTGTGTGGTAGTGTGATGGGGGGTTGGTCGTGTGGTGGGGTGTGTAGTAGTATGGTGGGGTGTGTGGTAGTGTGGTGGGGTGTGTGGTAGTCTGATGGGGTGTGTGGTAGTGTGGTGGTGTGTGTGGTAGTGTGGTGGGGTGTGTGGTTGTGTGGTGGGGGGTTGGTCGTGTGGTGGGGTGTGTGGTAGTAGGGTGGGGTGTGTGGTAGTGTGGTGGGGTGTGTGGTAGTGTGATGGGGGGTTGGTCGTGTGGTGGGGTGTGTAGTAGTATGGTGGGGTGTGTGGTAGTGTGGTGGGGTGTGTGGTAGTCTGATGGGGTGTGTGGTAGTGTGGTGGTGTGTGTGGTAGTGTGGTGGGGTGTGTGGTTGTGTGGTGGGGGGTTGGTCGTGTGGTAGGGTGTGTGGTAGTAGGGTGGGGTGTGTGGTAGTGTGGTGGGGTGTGTGGTAGTGTGATGGAGGGTTGGTCGTGTGGTGGGGTGAGTGGTAGTATGGTGGGGGGTGTGATAGTGTGGTGGGGTGTGTGGTAGTGTGATGGGGGGTTGGTCGTGTGGTGGTGTGTGTGGTAGTATGGAGGGGTGTGTGGTAGTGTGGTAGTGTGATGGGGGGATGGTCGTGTGGTTGGTTGTGTGGTAGTATGGTGGGGTGTGTGGTAGTATGGTTGGGTGTGTGGTGGGGTGTGTGGTTGTATGGTAGGGTGTGTGGTAGTATGGTGGGGTGTGTGGTGGGGTGTGTGGTTGTGTATTGGAGTGTGTGGTTGTGTGATGGGGGGTTGGTCGTGTGGTGGGGTGTGTGGTAGTATGGTGGGGTGTGTGGTAGTATGGTTGGGTGTGTGGTGGGGTGTGTGGTAGTATGGTGGGGGTGTGTGGTAGTGTGGTGGGGTGTGTGGTAGTGTAGTGGGTGTGTGGTAGTGTGATGAGGGGTTGGTCGTGTGGTGGGGTGTGTGGTAGTGTGGTGGGGTGTGTGATAGTGTGATGAGGGGTTGGTCGTGTGGTGGGGTGTGTGGTAGTGTGGTGGGGTGTGTGGTAGTGTGATGAGGGGTTGGTCGTGTGGTGGGGTGTCTGTGGTAGTATGGTGGGGTGTGTGGTAGTGTGGTGGAGTGTGTGGTAGTGTGGTGGGGTGTGTGGTAGTGTGATGGGGGGTTGGCCGTGTGGTCGGATGTGTGGTAGTATGGTGGGGTGTGTAGCAGTATGGTTGGGTGTGTGGTGGGGTGTTTGGTAGTATGGTGAGGTGTGTGGTAGTGTGGTAGGGTGTGTGGTAGTGTAGTGGGTAAGTGGTAGTGTGATGAGGGGTTGGTCGTGTGGTGGGGCGTGTGGTAGTGTAGTGGGGTGTGTGGTAGTGTGATGAGGGGTTGGTCGTGAGGTGGGGTGTGTGGTAGTGTGGTGGGATGTGTGGTAGTATGGTGGGGTGTGTGGTAGTGTATTGGGGTGTGTGGTAGTGTGATGGGGGGTTGGTCGTGTGGTGGGGTGTGTGGTAGTATGGTGGGGTGTGTGGTAGTGTGGTGGAGTGTGTGGTAGTGTGGTGGGGTGTGTGGTAGTGTGATGGAGGGTTGGTCGTGTGGTGGGGTGTGTAATAGTATAGTGGGGTGTGTGGTAGTATGGTTGGGTGTGTGGTAGTGTGGTGGAGTGTGTGGGAGTGTGGTGGGGTGTGTGGTAGTGTGATGGGGGGTTGGTCGTGTGGTGGAGTGTGTGGTAGTGTGATAGGGGGTTGGTCGTGTGGTGGGGTGTGTGGTAGTATGGTAAGGTGTGTGGTAGTGTGGTGGAGTGTGTGGGAGTGTGGTGGGGTGTGTGGTAGTGTGATGGGGGGTTGGTTGTGTGGTGGAGTGTGTGGTAGTGTGATAGGGGGTTGGTCGTGTGGTGGGGTGTGTGGTAGTGTGATGGGGGGTTGGTCGTATGGTGGGGTGTGTGGAAGTGTGATTGGGGTTGGTCGTGTGGTAGGGTGTGTGGTAGTATGGTTTGGAGAGTGGTAGTTTGGTGGGGTGTGTGGTAGTGTGATGGGGTGTGTGGTAGTGTGATGGGTGGTTGGTCGTGTGGTGGGGTGTGTGGTAGTGTGGTGGGGTGTGTGGTATTGTGATGGGGGGTTGGTCGTGTGGTGGGGTGTGTGGTAGTGTGATGGGGGTTTGGTCGTGTGGTGGGGTGTGTGGTAGTATTGTGGGATGTGTGGTAGTGTGGTGCAGTGTGTGGTAGTGTGGTGGGGTGTGTGGTAGTGTGATGGGGGGTTGGTCGTGTGGTGGGGTGTGTGGTAGTATGGTGGGGTGTGTGGTAATGTGGTGGGGGTGTGGTAGTGTGATGGGGTGTGTGGTAGTGTGGTGGGGTGTGTGGTTGTGTCGTAGGGTGTGTGGTAGTGTGATGGGGGGTTGGTCGTGTGGTGGGGTGTTTAGTAGTATGGTGGGGTGTGTGGTAGTGTGGTGGGGTGTGTGGTAGTCTGATGGGGTGTGTGGTAGTGTGGTGGTGTGTGTGGTAGTGTGGTGGGGTGTGTGGTTGTGTGGTGGGGGGTTGGTCGTGTGGTGGGGTGTGTGGTAGTAGGGTGGGGTGTGTGGTAGTGTGGTGGGGTGTGTGGTAGTGTGATGGAGGGTTGGTCGTGTGGTGGGGTTAGTGGTAGTATGGAGGGGGGTTGATAGTGTGGTGGGGTGTGTGGTAGTGTGATGGGGGGTTGGTCGTGTGGTGGTGTGTGTGGTAGTATGGTGGGGTGTGTGGTAGTGTGATGGGGGGATGGTCGTGTGGTGGGTTGTGTGGTAGTATGGTGGGGTGTGTGGTAGTATGGTTGGGTGTGTGGTGGGGTGTGTGGTTGTATGGTAGGGTGTGTGGTAGTATGGTGGGGTGTGTGGTGGGGTGTGTGGTTGTGTATTGGGGTGTGTGGTTGTGTGATGGGGGGTTGGTCGTGTGGTGGGGTGTGTGGTAGTATGGTGGGGTGTGTGGTAGTATGGTTGGGTGTGTTTTGGGGTGTGTGGTAGTATGGTGGGGTGTGTGGTAGTGTGGTGGGGTGTGTGGTAGTGTAGTGGG
Source organism: Procambarus clarkii (assembly GCF_040958095.1). Classification (NCBI taxonomy): domain Eukaryota; kingdom Metazoa; phylum Arthropoda; class Malacostraca; order Decapoda; family Cambaridae; genus Procambarus; species Procambarus clarkii. Next base: position 2,256,539 of record NC_091160.1, read on the forward strand.
TGTGTGGTAGTGTGATGAGAGGTTGGTCGTGTGGTGGGGTGTGTGGTAGTGTGGTGGGGTGTGTGATAGTGTGATGAGGGGTTGGTCGTGTGGTGGGGTGTGTGGTAGTGTGGTGGGGTGTGTGGTAGTGTGATGAGGGGTTGGTCGTGTGGTGGGGTGTGTGGTAGTATGGTGGGGTGTGTGGTAGTGTGGTGGAGTGTGTGGCAGTGTGGTGGGGTGTGTGGTAGTGTAGTGGGTGTGTGGTAGTGTGATGAGGGGTTGGTCGTGTGGTGGGGCGTGTGGTAGTGTAGTGGGGTGTGTGGTAGTGTGATGAGGGGTTGGTCGTGAGGTGGGGTGTGTGGTAGTGTGGTGGGATGTGTGGTAGTATGGTGGGGTGTGTGGTAGTATGGTTGGGTGTGTGGTGGGGTGTGTGGTTGTATGGTAGGGTGTGTGGTAGTATGGTGGGGTGTGTGGTGGGGTGTGTGGTTGTGTATTGGGGTGTGTGGTTGTGTGATGAGGGGTTGGTCGTGGGTGGGGTGTGTGGTAGTATGGTGGGGTGTGTGGTAGTATGGTTGGGTGTGTTTTGGGGTGTGTGGTAGTATGGTGGGGTGTGTGGTAGTGTGGTGGGGTGTGTGGTAGTGTAGTGGGTGTGTGGTAGTGTGATGAGAGGTTGGTCGTGTGGTGGGGTGTGTGGTAGTGTGGTGGGGTGTGTGATAGTGTGATGAGGGGTTGGTCGTGTGGTGGGGTGTGTGGTAGTGTGGTGGGGTGTGTGGTAGTGTGATGAGGGGTTGGTCGTGTGGTGGGGTGTGTGGTAGTATGGTGGGGTGTGTGGTAGTGTGGTGGAGTGTGTGGCAGTGTGGTGGGGTGTGTGGTAGTGTAGTGGGTGTGTGGTAGTGTGATGAGGGGTTGGTCGTGTGGTGGGGCGTGTGGTAGTGTAGTGGGGTGTGTGGTAGTGTGATGAGGGGTTGGTCGTGAGGTGGGGTGTGTGGTAGTGTGGTGGGATGTGTGGTAGTATGGTGGGGTGTGTGGTAGTGTATTGGGGTGTGTGGTAGTGTGATAGGGGGTTGGTCGTGTGGTGAGGTGTGTGGTAGTATGGTGGGGTGTGTGGTAGTGTGGTGGAGTGTGTGGTAGTGTGGTGGGTTGTGTGGTAGTGTGATGGAGGGTTGGTCGTGTGGTGGGGTGTGTAATAGTATAGTGGGGTGTGTGGTAGTATGGTTGGGTGTGTGGTGGGGTGTGTGGTTGTGTGGTGGGGTGTGTGGTAGTGTAGTGGGGTTGTGTGGTAGTGTGGTGGGGTGTGTGGTAGTGTGGTGGGCTGTGTGGTAGTGTGGTGGGATGTGTGGAAGTGTGTTGGGGGTTGGTCGTCTGGTGGGGTGTGTGGTAGTATGGTGGGGTGTGTGGTAGTATGGTTGTGTGTGTGGTGCGGTGTGGGGTTGTGTGGTGGGTGTGTGGTTGTGTGGTAGGGTTCTGTGGTAATGTGGTAGGGTGTGTAGTAGTGAGGTGGGGTGTGTGGTGGTATGGTTGGGTGTGTGGTGGGGTGTGTGGTTGTGTGGTGGGGTGTGTGGTAATGTGGTGGGGTTGTGTGGTAGTGTGGTGGGGTGTGTGGTAGTGTGGTGGGGTGTGTAGCTGTGTGGTGGGGTGTGTGGTAGTGTGATGGGGTGTTGGTCGTGTGGTGGGGTGTGTGGTAGTATGGTGGGGTGTGTGGTAGTATGGTTGGGTGTTAGGTGGGGTGTGTGGATGTGTGGTGGGGTGTCTGGTAGTGTGGTGGGGTTGTGTGGTAGTGTGATAGGGGGTTGGTCGTGTGGTGGGGTGTGTGGTAGTATGGTGGGGTGTGTGGTAGTATAGTTGGGTGTGTGGTGGGGTGTGTGGTTGTGTGGTGGGGTGTGTGGTAATGTGATGGGGGGTTGGTCGTGTGGTGGGGTGTGTAGTATTGTGATGGGGGGTTGGTCGTTTGGTGGAATGTGTGGTACTGTGATGGGGGGTTGGCCGTGTGGTGGGGTGTGTGGTAGTGTGATTGGGGGTTGGTCGTGTGGTGATGTGTATAGTAGTGTGATGGGGGGTTGGTCGTGTGGTGGGGTGTGTGGTAGTGTGATGGGGGGTTGGTCGTGTGGTGGGGTGTGTGGTAGTATGGTAAGGTGTGTGGTAGTGTGGTGGAGTGTGTGGGAGTGTGGTGGGGTGTGTGGTAGTGTGATGGGGGGTTGGTCGTGTGGTGGAGTGTGTGGTAGTGTGATAGGGGGTTGGTCGTGTGGTGGGGTGTGTGGTAGTGTGATGGGGGGTTGGTCGTATGGTGGGGTGTGTGGAAGTGTGATTGGGGTTGGTCGTGTGGTAGGGTGTGTGGTAGTATGGTTTGGAGTGTGGTAGTTTGGTGGGGTGTGTGGTAGTGTGATGGGGTGTGTGGTAGTGTGATGGGTGGTTGGTCGTGTGGTGGGGTGTGTGGTAGTGTGGTGGGGTGTGTGGTATTGTGATGGGGGGTTGGTCGTGTGGTTGGGTGTGTGGTAGTGTGATGGGGGTTTGGTCGTGTGGTGGGGTGTGTGGTAGTATTGTGGGGTGTGTGGTAGTGTGGTGCAGTGTGTGGTAGTGTGGTGGGGTGTGTGGTAGTGTGATGGGGGGTTGGTCGTGTGGTGGGGTGTGTGGTAGTATGGTGGGGTGTGTGGTAATGTGGTGGGGGGTGTGGTAGTGTGATGGGATGTGTGGTAGTGTGGTGGGGTGTGTGGTTGTGTCGTAGGGTGTGTGGTAGTGTGATGGGGGGTTGGTCGTGTGGTGGGGTGTGTAGTAGTATGGTGGGGTGTGTGGTAGTGTGGTGGGGTGTGTGGTAGTCTGATGGGGTGTGTGGTAGTGTGGTGGTGTGTGTGGTAGTGTGGTGGGGTGTGTGGTTGTGTGGTGGGGGGTTGGTCGTGTGGTGGGGTGTGTGGTAGTAGGGTGGGGTGTGTGGTAGTGTGGTGGGGTGTGTGGTAGTGTGATGGAGGGTTGGTCGTGTGGTGGGGTTAGTGGTAGTATGGAGGGGGGTTGATAGTGTGGTGGGGTGTGTGGTAGTGTGATGGGGGGTTGGTCGTGTGGTGGTGTGTGTGGTAGTATGGTGGGGTGTGTGGTAGTGTGATGGGGGGATGGTCGTGTGGTGGGTTGTGTGGTAGTATGGTGGGGTGTGTGGTAGTATGGTTGGGTGTGTGGTGGGGTGTGTGGTTGTATGGTAGGGTGTGTGGTAGTATGGTGGGGTGTGTGGTGGGGTGTGTGGTTGTGTATTGGGGTGTGTGGTTGTGTGATGGGGGGTTGGTCGTGTGGTGGGGTGTGTGGTAGTATGGTGGGGTGTGTGGTAGTATGGTTGGGTGTGTTTTGGGGTGTGTGGTAGTATGGTGGGGTGTGTGGTAGTGTGGTGGGGTGTGTGGTAGTGTAGTGGGTGTGTGGTAGTGTGATGAGAGGTTGGTCGTGTGGTGGGGTGTGTGGTAGTGTGGTGGGGTGTGTGATAGTGTGATGAGGGGTTGGTCGTGTGGTGGGGTGTGTGGTAGTGTGGTGGGGTGTGTGGTAGTGTGATGAGGGGTTGGTCGTGTGGTGGGGTGTGTGGTAGTATGGTGGGGTGTGTGGTAGTGTGGTGGGGTGTGTGGCAGTGTGGTGGGGTGTGTGGTAGTGTAGTGGGTGTGTGGTAGTGTGATGAGGGGTTGGTCGTGTGGTGGGGCGTGTGGTAGTGTAGTGGGGTGTGTGGTAGTGTGATGAGGGGTTGGTCGTGAGGTGGGGTGTGTGGTAGTGTGGTGGGATGTGTGGTAGTATGGTGGGGTGTGTGGTAGTATGGTTGGGTGTGTGGTGGGGTGTGTGGTTGTATGGTAGGGTGTGTGGTAGTATGGTGGGGTGTGTGGTGGGGTGTGTGGTTGTGTATTGGGGTGTGTGGTTGTGTGATGAGGGGTTGGTCGTGTGGTGGGGTGTGTGGTAGTATGGTGGGGTGTGTGGTAGTATGGTTGGGTGTGTTTTGGGGTGTGTGGTAGTATGGTGGGGTGTGTGGTAGTGTGGTGGGGTGTGTGGTAGTGTAGTGGGTGTGTGGTAGTGTGATGAGAGGTTGGTCGTGTGGTGGGGTGTGTGGTAGTGTGGTGGGGTGTGTGATAGTGTGATGAGGGGTTGGTCGTGTGGTGGGGTGTGTGGTAGTGTGGTGGGGTGTGTGGTAGTGTGATGAGGGGTTGGTCGTGTGGTGGGGTGTGTGGTAGTATGGTGGGGTGTGTGGTAGTGTGGTGGAGTGTGTGGCAGTGTGGTGGGGTGTGTGGTAGTGTAGTGGGTGTGTGGTAGTGTGATGAGGGGTTGGTCGTGTGGTGGGGCGTGTGGTAGTGTAGTGGGGTGTGTGGTAGTGTGATGAGGGGTTGGTCGTGAGGTGGGGTGTGTGGTAGTGTGGTGGGATGTGTGGTAGTATGGTGGGGTGTGTGGTAGTGTATTGGGGTGTGTGGTAGTGTGATAGGGGGTTGGTCGTGTGGTGAGGTGTGTGGTAGTATGGTGGGGTGTGTGGTAGTGTGGTGGAGTGTGTGGTAGTGTGGTGGGTTGTGTGGTAGTGTGATGGAGGGTTGGTCGTGTGGTGTGGTGTGTAATAGTATAGTGGGGTGTGTGGTAGTATGGTTGGGTGTGTGGTGGGGTGTGTGGTTGTGTGGTGGGGTGTGTGGTAGTGTAGTGGGGTTGTGTGGTAGTGTGGTGGGGTGTGTGGTAGTGTGGTGGGCTGTGTGGTAGTGTGGTGGGATGTGTGGAAGTGTGTTGGGGGTTGGTCGTCTGGTGGGGTGTGTGGTAGTATGGTGGGGTGTGTGGTAGTATGGTTGTGTGTGTGGTGCGGTGTGGGGTTGTGTGGTGGGTGTGTGGTTGTGTGGTAGGGTTCTGTGGTAATGTGGTAGGGTGTGTAGTAGTGAGGTGGGGTGTGTGGTGGTATGGTTGGGTGTGTGGTGGGGTGTGTGGTTGTGTGGTGGGGTGTGTGGTAATGTGGTGGGGTTGTGTGGTAGTGTGGTGGGGTGTGTGGTAGTGTGGTGGGGTGTGTAGCTGTGTGGTGGGGTGTGTGGTAGTGTGATGGGGTGTTGGTCGTGTGGTGGGGTGTGTGGTAGTATGGTGGGGTGTGTGGTAGTATGGTTGGGTGTGAGGTGGGGTGTGTGGATGTGTGGTGGGGTGTCTGGTAGTGTGGTGGGGTTGTGTGGTAGTGTGATAGGGGGTTGGTCGTGTGGTGGGGTGTGTGGTAGTATAGTGGGGTGTGTGGTAGTATAGTTGGGTGTGTGGTGGGGTGTGTGGTTGTGTGGTGGGGTGTGTGGTAATGTGATGGGGGGTTGGTCGTGTGGTGGGGTGTGTAGTATTGTGATGGGGGGTTGGTCGTTTGGTGGAATGTGTGGTACTGTGATGGGGGGTTGGCCGTGTGGTGGGGTGTGTGGTAGTGTGATTGGGGGTTGGTCGTGTGGTGATGTGTATGGTAGTGTGATGGGGGGTTGGTCGTGTGGTGGGGTGTGTGGTAGTGTGATGGGGGGTTGGTCGTGTGGTGGGGTGTGTGGTAGTATGGTAAGGTGTGTGGTAGTGTGGTGGAGTGTGTGGGAGTGTGGTGGGGTGTGTGGTAGTGTGATGGGGGGTTGGTCGTGTGGTGGAGTGTGTGGTAGTGTGATAGGGGGTTGGTCGTGTGGTGGGGTGTGTGGTAGTGTGATGGGGGGTTGGTCGTATGGTGGGGTGTGTGGAAGTGTGATTGGGGTTGGTCGTGTGGTAGGGTGTGTGGTAGTATGGTTTGGAGTGTGGTAGTTTGGTGGGGTGTGTGGTAGTGTGATGGGGTGTGTGGTAGTGTGATGGGTGGTTGGTCGTGTGGTGGGGTGTGTGGTAGTGTGGTGGGGTGTGTGGTATTGTGATGGGGGGTTGGTCGTGTGGTTGGGTGTGTGGTAGTGTGATGGGGGTTTGGTCGTGTGGTGGGGTGTGTGGTAGTATTGTGGGGTGTGTGGTAGTGTGGTGCAGTGTGTGGTAGTGTGGTGGGGTGTGTGGTAGTGTGATGGGGGGTTGGTCGTGTGGTGGGGTGTGTGGTAGTATGGTGGGGTGTGTGGTAATGTGGTGGGGGGTGTGGTAGTGTGATGGGATGTGTGGTAGTGTGGGGGGGTGTGTGGTTGTGTCGGAGGGTGTGTGGTAGTGTGATGGGGGGTTGGTCGTGTGGTGGGGTGTGTAGTAGTATGGTGGGGTGTGTGGTAGTGTGGTGGGGTGTGTGGTAGTCTGATGGGGTGTGTGGTAGTGTGGGGGTGTGTGTGGTAGTGTGGTGGGGTGTGTGGTTGTGTGGTGGGGGGTTGGTCGTGTGGTGGGGTGTGTGGTAGTAGGGTGGGGTGTGTGGTAGTGTGGTGGGGTGTGTGGTAGTGTGATGGAGGGTTGGTCGTGTGGTGGGGTTAGTGGTAGTATGGAGGGGGGTTGATAGTGTGGTGGGGTGTGTGGTAGTGTGATGGGGGGTTGGTCGTGTGGTGGTGTGTGTGGTAGTATGGTGGGGTGTGTGGTAGTGTGGTAGTGTGATGGGGGGATGGTCGTGTGGTGGGTTGTGTGGTAGTATGGTGGGGTGTGTGGTAGTATGGTTGGGTGTGTGGTGGGGTGTGTGGTTGTATGGTTGGGTGTGTGGTAGTATAGTGGGGTGTGTGGTGGGGTGTGTGGTTGTGTATTGGGGTGTGTGGTTGTGTGATGGGGGGTTGGTCGTGTGGTGGGGTGTGTGGTTGTATGGTGGGGTGTGTGGTAGTATGGTTGGGTATGTTTTGGGGTGTGTGGTAGTATGGTGGGGTGTGTGGTAGTGTGGTGGGGTGTGTGGTAGTGTAGTGGGTGTGTGGTAGTGTGATGAGAGGTTGGTCGTGTGGTGGGGTGTGTGGTAGTGTGGTGGGGTGTGTGATAGTGTGATGAGGGGTTGGTCGTGTGGTGGGGTGTGTGGTAGTGTGGTGGGGTGTGTGGTAGTGTGATGAGGGGTTGGTCGTGTGGTGGGGTGTGTGGTAGTATGGTGGGGTGTGTGGTAGTGTGGTGGAGTGTGTGGCAGTGTGGTGGGGTGTGTGGTAGTGTAGTGGGTGTGTGGTAGTGTGATGAGGGGTTGGTCGTGTGGTGGGGCGTGTGGTAGTGTAGTGGGGTGTGTGGTAGTGTGATGAGGGGTTGGTCGTGAGGTGGGGTGTGTGGTAGTGTGGTGGGATGTGTGGTAGTATGGTGGTGTGTGTGGTAGTGTATTGGGGTGTGTGGTAGTGTGATAGGGGGTTGGTCGTGTGGTGAGGTGTGTGGTAGTATGGTGGGGTGTGTGGTAGTGTGGTGGAGTGTGTGGTAGTGTGGTGGGTTGTGTGGTAGTGTGATGGAGGGTTGGTCGTGTGGTGGGGGTGTGTAATAGTATAGTGGGGTGTGTGGTAGTATGGTTGGGTGTGTGGTGGGGTGTGTGGTTGTGTGGTGGGGTGTGTGGTAGTGTAGTGGGGTTGTGTGGTAGTGTGGTGGGGTGTGTGGTAGTGTGGTGGGGTGTGTGGTAGTGTGGTGGGATGTGTGGAAGTGTGTTGGGGGTTGGTCGTCTGGTGGGGTGTGTGGTAGTATGGTGGGGTGTGTGGTAGTATGGTTGTGTGTGTGGTGCAGTGTGGGGTTGTGTGGTGGGTGTGTGGTTGTGTGGTAGGGTTCTGTGGTAATGTGGTAGGGTGTGTAGTAGTGAGGTGGGGTGTGTGGTGGTATGGTTGGGTGTGTGGTGGGGTGTGTGGTTGTGTGGTGGGGTGTGTGGTAATGTGGTGGGGTTGTGTGGTAGTGTGGTGGGGTGTGTGGTAGTGTGGTGGGGTGTGTAGTTGTGTGGTGGGGTGTGTGGTAGTGTGATGGGGTGTTGGTCGTGTGGTGGGGTGTGTGGTAGTATGGTGGGGTGTGTGGTAGTATGGTTGGGGGTGAGGTGGGGTGTGTGGATGTGTGGTGGGGTGTCTGGTAGTGTGGTGGGGTTGTGTGGTAGTGTGGTGGGGTGTGTGGTAGTGTGATAGGGGGTTGGTCGTGTGGTGGGTGTGTGGTAGTATGGTGGGGTGTGTGGTAGTATAGTTGGGTGTGTGGTGTGGTGTGTGGTTGTGTGGTGGGGTGTGTGGTAATGTGATGGGGGGTTGGTCGTGTGGTGGGGTGTGTAGTATTGTGATGGGGGGTTGGTCGTTTGGTGGAATGTGTGGTACTGTGATGGGGGGTTGGTCGTGTGGTGGGGTGTGTGGTAGTGTGATGGGGGGTTGGTCGTGTGGTGGGGTGTGTGGTAGTGTGATGGGGGGTTGGTCGTGTGTTGGGGTGTGTGGTAGTGTGATGGGGGGTTGGTCGTGTGGTGAGGTGTGTGGTAGCATGGTGGGGTATGTGGTAGTGTGGTGGGGTGTGTGGAAATGTGATGGGGTGTGAGGTAGTGTGATGGAGTTTGGTCGTGTGGTGGGGTGTATGGTAGTGTGATGAGGGGTTGGTCGTGTGGTGGGGTGTGTGGTAGTATGGTGGGGAGTGTGGTAGTGTGGTGGGGTGTGTGGTAGTGTGATGGGGTGTGTGGTAGTGTGATGGGGGGTTGGTCGTGTGGTGGGGTGTGTGGTAGTATGGTGGGGTGTGTGGTAGTGTGGTGGGGTGTGTGGTAGTGTGGTGAGGTGTGTGGTAGTGTGATGGGGGGTTGGTCGTGTGGTGGGGTTTGTGGTAGTAGGGTGGGGTGTGTGGTAGTGTGGTGGGGTGTGTGGTAGTGTGATGGGGGTTGGTCGTGTGGTGGGGTGTGTGGTAGTATGGTGGGGTGTGTGATAGTGTGGTGGGGTGTGTGGTAGTGTGATGGGGGGTTTGTCGTGTGGTGGGGTGTGTGGTAGTATGGTGGGGTGTGTGGTAGTGTGGTAGTGTGATGGGGGATGGTCGTGTGGTGGGGTGTGTGGTAGTATGGTAGGGTGTGTGGTGGGGAGTGTGGTAGTATGGGAGGGTGTGTGGTAGTATGGTGGGGTGTGTGGTGGGGTGTGTGGTTGTGTATTGGGGTGTGTGGTAGTGTGATAGGGGGTTGGTCGTGTTGTGGGATGTGTGGTAGTATGGTGGGGTGTGTGGTAGTATGGTTGGGTGTGTGGTGGGGTGTGTGGTAGTATGGTGGGGTGTGTGGTAGTGTGGTGGGGTGTGTGGTAGTGTAGTGGGTGTGTGGTAGTGTGATGAGGGGTTGGTCGTGTGGTGGGGTGTGTGGTAGTGTGGTGGGGTGTGTGGTAGTGTGATGATGGGTTGGTCGTGTGGTGGGGTGTGTGGTAGTGTGGTGGGGTGTGTGGTAGTGTGGTGGGGTGTGTGGTAGTGTATTGGGGAGTGTGGTAGTGTGATGGGGTGTTGGTCGTGTGGTGGGGTGGGTGGTAGTATGGTTGGGTGTGTGGTAATGTGGTGGAGTGTGTGGTAATGTGGTGGGGTGTGTGGTAGTGTGATGGGGGTTGGTTGTGTGATGGGGTGTGTGGTAGTATACTTGGGTGTGTGGTAGTATGGTTGGGTGTGTGGTGCGGTGTGTGGTTGTTTGGTGGGGTGTGTGGTAGTGTGGTGGGGTTGTGTGGTAGTGTGGTGGGGTGTGTGGTAGTGTTGTGGGGTGTGTGGTAGTGTGGTGGGATGTGTGGTAGTGTGATAGGGGTTGGTCATGTGGTGGGGTGTGTGGTAGTATGGTGGGGTGTGTGGTAGTATGGTTGGGTGTGTGGTGGGGTGTGTGGTTGTGTGGTGGGGTGGGTGGTTGTGTGGTGGGGTTGTGTGGTAGTGTGGTGGGGTGTGTGGTAGTGTGGTGGGGTGTGTGGTGGTATGGTTATGTGTGTGTTGGGGTGTGTTGTTGTGTGGTGGGGTGTGTGGTAGTGTGGTGGGGTTGTGTGGTAGTGTGGTGCGGTGTGTAGTAGTGTGGTGGGGTGTTTGGTTGTGTGGTGGGGTGTGTGGTAGTGTGATGGGGGGTTGGTCGTGTGGTGGGGTTTGTGGTAGTATGGTGGGGTGTGTGGTAGTATGGTTTGGTGTGTGGAGGGGTGTGTGGTAGTATGATGGGGTGTGTGGTAGTATGGTGGGGTGTGTGGTGGGGCGTGTGGTTGTGTATTGGGGTGTGTGGTAGTGTGATGGGGGTTGGTCGTGTGCTCGGGTGTGTGGCAGTATGGTGGGGTGTGTGTTAGTATGGTTGGGTGTGTGGTAGTATGGTGGGATGTGTGGTAGTGTGGTGGGGTGTGTGGTTGTGTAGTGTGTGTGTGGTAGTGTGATGAGGGGTTGGTCGTGTGGTGGGGCGTTTGGTAGTGTGATGAGGGGTTGGTCGTGTGGTGGGGTGTGTGGTAGTGTGGTGGGGTGTGTGGTAGTGTGGTGGGGTGTGTGGTAGTGAATTGGGGTGTGTGGTAGTATGATGGGGGTTGGTCGTGTGGTGGGGTGTGTGGTAGTATGGTGGGGTGTGTGGTAGTATGGTTGGGTGTGTGGTAGTATGATAGGGTGTGTGGTAGTATGGTGGGGTGTGTGGTGGTGGGTGTGGTTGTGGGATATTTGGGCTTGATTCTGATTAATTAATAATTAATGTAATAAATTAAAATGCGAAGGACCACCCGCTTTTAAAGTAAAGAGGGAAACTGAGAATTTCAGATCATTGGATAATTTCTAGAGGAAACCAGTGACTATGGATATAACTAGAAAGCATGATCATAATAATAATTAATGGGCTGTATTATTAAAGAAACAAACCTCAAACACCTACATTGGGGGGTTATTACTGGAGGTAAGAACGTCCAGGAATTAGTGTGGTTCGTTCACTAATTCAATTAATAATAATCTAATCCTATAAGGTAATGTTAAAACTAATATCATTCACATAAAGAGGAATATAAATATGAGCATAATAATGAGTTACAGTAAATCACACATTAATATCAAAACATTCTGAATAAATCAAATTGCAAAGGAATGGATAAAAAGGAAATAAATCTTAGCTTGAAGCAGATTCCTTTAGATAACCATAGAAGTCCTCTTAATCTCCAGATCCGGTACACTGACGAATGGTACGGTTCAACATGGAGAAGGCAGCATGAGGAATTCTTCTCTCGGGCTGCAAGATAAATAACTACCAGTAGCAATTGATTTAACTACTCAATTTATATTCAAAAATGTTAAGATTTACAGATGAAATGCTAATCACCTGTTATTAGGTGTTATCCCGCTTCATAACGAACAATCACCCTGCTATTATCAGACCTGTAAATGATGCATCAAATAAAGGAGTACTTAGCTGTGGGCACTGTATAAGTATTAAGATTGCCGTATTTTCGCATCCCAGGCTCCGGTGAACCTATCCTGGATAGTGATGCGCTTCAGCTGGCTGATCACGTGTCGTCAGGAACCAAGTCAAAGGGCTCCTTATTTAACACCAGCACTAGTTGAAGATATTATCTGCAAGTTTGTTCACGCCTCACAGTGGCGGCTTTCATCTGTGGATGGATAACACCTGTCCTATTTGCTGGACAATGGCGTATTCTTATGAGTACGGTAAGCGCAGCTTTGCTTCCTTTCGGCTCTGCACGTGTCCGCGTACTGAGGGTGGTGGCGTCCCTCCAAGCCACGTAGAGTCGACGTTCATAACACAAATTATTGTCACGAACATTAATATTTCTCGCATTCGCGCTTGAAACTTTAAAGACTGGACGGGTTTATTATTTAGAGGAATGACATATTATTATTTAACTATTTAAGAATAGTAAATATATAAGGGAGAGGAATTAATGTCTCCCCATGGCATTCATTGATGACGTTAACTCTATCGCGAGGTAGACGCTATGATTCTAACGCTCTGTTCGGCTTTTAGTTAGAGAACAATTCGTCTGCAATCAGTTGTCATACAGAATGCTTTAATTATGGAGAATCGTATTTAATTCTCACACAAATTGAATATAATGTGTTTTACTGTAAAGAAATCTGACGCAATACTGGCGTCAGGTGACGTGAGAATTCTAGCCTAATGCACAGATGAATTATTAGTACATGAGAATTCTACGAGTTGTTAATTTTACTTACTACAATATTTAGTATGGTTAGTAATAAGTAATGAGAATACAACAATGCTGTATTCGATTTTGGAAATATCCAACATAACTCCGGGGGGAGGATCTTAGGGTCGCAGTGTACTGTGTTGTACTGACCTATCCCGAAGTGATATTAAGATTAATACATTAGTATGTTAGTATGTTAGTATGTTAGTACACACATAACGAACGTCCCGGATTTATCAAGGACTTACAAGATCTTGAGTCTTGCTATTTACATGTCAACTGAAACATGTTGTTTGTAGCCTACACAATATTTATAGAATTCAACTCTCCCCATTTAAACTAACAGAATCTACGGTGATGGGATATCCTGGGTCATAGTGACGTGTAATGTTTTGTTACGTGATATCACATCGTAGCATCATCACAGTTTTCTTACTGGGATGTGAAGGAAATTACTCTTGTTCAGAGTTGTAATAGGCTTGCAGTTTCCCTTAGTGGAAACATGCATGAAATAATGAAACATTAAATGATTAAGTTATCGGTAATCAGGAACGCTCTAAAGCTCACAATAAACTCAACAACTAGGGTCGCAGTGACATGTAATGGTGTATTACGTAGCTGCTGAATCGTAGGTAAACTCAGAATAAGTTCCTAAGAACTGATAACACTATTGTATGATTATATAGTAAATATTATTAGTCATTTAAGATCAAGGAAACTATGACACCACAGTAAGGTCACTGTCTAGGGTCGCTGTGACTTGTAACTATTGAGTTACTAGACAATAACATCACGCAGCATCATGATCACTCAAATTCAAATGAGGAAGTTGAATTTAATGTGTACTGCCGTGCAGTAGTCATTCTGACTGATGGTACAATTAATTTGCTAACTAGCTAAAATAATAGAAAAGTAGAGAACTGAAAGTTTATTCATTAAAATCAAGGAAAATTCTGAGTCGACAGTGAGATTAGTAGCCTAGTCATTCTGACTTATGAGCTAATTAAATGGCAGCTCATAGGCTTGACACTGTAAACTGGTTAGTACGAAATCACCTTTACATGAATTTGAGTTTATTAAATCAGTCTCTATAAGTATAGTCAACTGTAATTAATGGTGAGTACAGATTAGGCTAGTACTCAGTTGACACTACTAAAGTCCCTAAACCTACCTAAATAAATGGTTTGAATTTCTAACCTACCTAAGTAAGGGACTAAGCTAATTGTGAGCAAAAATGTACTCGAATTAACATTGTGAGCAGTATTGAGCTCATTAACAGGTCGAGTTATATTGAACTCGTGAACATGGTGAGCTACAGTGAGCTCGTCAGCAGTGCTGACAGGGTGAGCTACAGTGAGCTCGTCAACAGTGTTGACAGGGTGAGCTACATTGAGCTCGTTAGCAGTGCTAACAGGGTGAGTTGCAGTGAACTCGTCAACAGTGTTGACAGGATGAGCTACATTGAGCTCGTTAGCAGTGCTAACAGGGTGAGTTGCAGTGAACTCGTCAACAGTGTTGACAGGGTGAGCTCGTTAGCAGTGCTAACAGGGTGAGTTGCAGTGAACTCGTCAACAGTGTTGACAGGGTGAGCTACATTGAGCTCGTTAGCAGTGCTAACAGGGTGAGTTGCAGTGAACTCGTCAACAGTGTTGACAGGGTGAGTTCAGTGAACTCGAATTAACGAGGTGGAGTTTTGTCATTCAATTATCATGGCGAGCAATATTAAGCTCGTACGCATGGTGAACAAGCACTCATATTATTACGTTAATTCTAAGGTGAGCTATATTAAGCTCAGGAAGCATGTTAATTAACAATGCTAATGTTTAACGATAATGCATTAAACATATTAGTTCTCTGAAAATTCACTTACATGTTAGTAAGTTTGCAAGTTTATTCGTGCTGCGCTCCTACACTAAATAAGCAGAAACGAAAGAAAAAACAACTCAAACAATTAATGCAAGTATTTATCACTAACTCTTTGTGCAGAAAACATGGTATTAAGAAGGTTTTCTTGGCAAACCTTTAAGCGCAAGTATAGTTGACCAGTGGTCCTAGTGAATTTGTAATTAAATTCAGGAAATGCCAGTGGCATTAAGTGCTAGATTCTCTAGCCTAACATTATTAATTCCTAGGGAGTACTAGATTCTCTAGCCTAACATTACAATTTAACTAGGAAGACTGAGTGTGGTCAATTACTACTTCTCGAGAATAATTCTCGAGAAGTAGTAATTGTAGTACAGACCATTGGTTATCACTGAGAGCTATGAAACATCTCGGCGAGTATCAATTGCACTACATTCAATCTGAGTTTATTACTCAGCTGTGTTTCTCCCTTTAGCTTGTTGCTGGAGAATTGATTTACTGCTGACTAATTTATTATTGTTGGCAAGTTTAGGCTTGTTCACATTCAGAACTTTACCAGTAAGTAAGTAGCCTCCTGCAGATTGGAGCATATTCATTCCCAATCGTTTAACATGTCCAGTTATAAACTGGTAATAGTAGTCGGCTCCTACTAGTACATCTACATTGTTAAGGCGGTCAGACATTAACTTGTTGTCAGCCAAATTAATTTCACGTTCCTGCAGGAAGTGGGCTGTGTACCCCAGACCCTTAATATTTAAGTCTAAAGGTATTTGATCTACAACAATGGCTTGGACAGCCTTGGCATGACTACCTAGTCGTACAAGCGGTTGAACTACTGTGTATTCATGGGTTCCTCGATTTATCATGGACCCTGACAAGTTTAATTTTACCTGTCCTATTGGTTGTAAATTAAGTGCCTCTGCTGCTCTTTGAGTAATGAAAGTTCTCTGGGAACCTTGATCAAATAGTCCACGTATGGTGATCTTGGTTCCTCTGTTCTTCACTTGGAGTTGGGCAGTAGGCAAAGCAGCATCCACTTGAGATGCTTGTGAAGTTACGCTGTACACATCTCGCACCTTGCAGCACTGTACTGGTGTAGATTCTCTACGTCCTATTCTAGGATTGACATAATTAGTACTAACTAATTTGCACAGTGCAGCATGATGCTTGCCCCTTCTACACCTATTGCAGGTGTTCAGTGGGGTGTCACAGCTGTTAACATTATGTGGTTTGAGACACCTAGTACATTTGTGTAACTGTTTGAGTCGTCTGACTCTTGTGTCTCTATTAGGATAATTAGTACATTTGTACAGAGAATGTTTTTGATTGCAAAACAAGCACATTCCCCATCCTACAGATCGTTTAGGGGTTACCGGTTTAGGTAAAACAGTATTTGCAGGTTGTGATGGTTTTGCTGTTTGTATTTGCTTGTTATTTATTCTCTTGTGAGTACTTTTTGTACTCAGGGGAACCATTAACAGGCTCTTGGGGGTGCTCTTTGGACTATTAGGTCTCTTAGGAGCACCTGTGGGACTCTTAGGCCTCACTGATGAATCAGTGTTTGACTGATTCTGGTTACATGGATTATTAGCAGTGCTCTTTGGACTATTAGGTCTCTTAGGAGCACCTGTGGGACTCTTAGGCCTCACTGATGAATCAGTATTTGACTGATTGTTGTTACATTGAGTATTAGCACCTTGGTTACCTAGTGACAGTGTCACTTTAGGAGATTCAGGCAAGGAAACTGATGTAGGTACAGTTTTGGTGCATTCAGATTCAGCATTAATTGCTTGGTCTGCTGTATGATTGCTCATATTACGCAAACCTGTAAATATATCCTGCATTGACAGGGTATTACCATTCTGGCATACATATAATTTATTAAGTGTGTCACCAGACAAATTTCTTTGGATGATAATTTTAGTCATCCACTCAGTAGTTGGGTGGTCTACCTCTTTACTGAAAGAATTTATCAGTGACTCAAGCTGAAAACTAAAGGCTTGTAAAGAGTCAACTGATTGCTCTGGCGAAGATAAATTTAATAATTGGTGTACAAGGTTTATAATAGTCTTCTCATTGTTAGCACTTACTTTAGAAGGCTGTTGAGAGCAATTGTGACCATTACTTGTGTTGCTTAAGGCTTCTTGCTTAGCCTCAGCTTTGATTACAGCTTCGACTGCTGCTGCAGCATTAGCTTTATCATTTTCTGGTTCAGATTCACTGATCATTGCAGCTTCACTTGTTTCATCTGCAGCTTCACTTGTTTCTCTGGGTTCTGGTGATAAGCTAGTTAATTCAGTAGCCTTATGTATTGAACTTATAGAATCCAGGGAACATTGAGAAGAGTGGTCTGAAATTTGATCAGACTCTGTAAACAAATCATCACATGAAGCTGTATTAGATGAGAGGTTAGAAAATGAAGGGTGAACTTCAGTTGTGGATCCTGTGTAGTGATCCGTATTGATTAGAGGATTCTCCTCGTCTTGATGTAGTTCAGGTATTTCATCTGAACTGAGTGTTGACTTGGATACAGGTCTATTAATGATCTGATCCACCCACTCGGGAATATATTGTCTCGCAAGCACCTCCTTATATCGGTCTAAACTGGTTTGAACAGAATGTTCATAGTTATCGAGATCAGATTCTGTTAGACGTAAGTGGTCTGAGACAGTATGACCGACTTGGAGTAAATTCCTGTGGGACTCGATTACAGTCTTTACATGATCATATTTTTGGATGGCGATCCTTAGGGAACTTGCTAGTCTGTAGACGTCACCTGGGTCAGTTTCGACACAGAAATGACATTTCATAAGCAGTTTTCCTAAAGGACGTTGAAGAGCTGTCAAGAATCTTGCGTTCCTTTCTAAAGGATTCATTCTTGCGGTTAATTGAGCCTGATAGGGCTTATGTAGCTAGTAGTATAGCTATAGTCTGCTCCTTGATGCAGAGCAGGTATAATTATTGACAGCCTGATAGGGCTTATGTAGCTAGTGGTATAGCTATGGTGTCTGCTCCTTGATATAGAGCAGGTATAAGTATTGACAGCCTAATATTTCTTGAGGCTGGTTGTAATTTATCTCATTTAGAGGTTAGCTACCTACCTAATAATAAGCAACTAAGATTTGAGTGGTACCTTGGTCTTACTACAGGTGTTCCTCAGCTTAGCTCTTCTAAATCAGCCTCGGATGGATAGCAGACTTACAGTAACACTCAAAGACATACATAGAAATATGCAATAAAATAATTACACAATAAATGGTTAATCCCACCCTTGATAGGGTCAGCACAAAAGAATAATATATATGTCACTAACTAGCTCAAGCCTAGTCGTGAGAATTTCTACTTGAGAAACTACAACTATATTTAGTCTGTGCTTGTGCCAAATTCAACACAATCACAGCCTAAATTGCTACCTAACAAAGGTTGGCAAAGATTATATTATGGTGCAGTAATGTGCAAATAATTGTGCTGTGTTTTTGGGTTTTTGTATTTTATATAATATACACTTGTGTAATTATGTGTATAAGAAATTAAATGAACACAAAAGAATTAATTGTGTTTGGCAAGTATTCTACTGCCGTAAATATTATCTATAATAATAATAATAATAATAATAATTTTTATTTAGGCAAAGGTACATACATAAAGAGATTTTACAAAGTTTGTTGGCTTTATAAATAAGAGCTAGTACATACAATGCCTAAAGCCACTATTACGCAAAGCGTTTCGGGCAGGAAAAACACTACTGACTAAAGCTTAAAACTAATGGGTAAAAAGAAAAAAATGCGTTGAGTACAAATAAAAATAGAGGTAAAAGAGGGGGGAACATTGTTGAAAAAACAGCACAAATACAATTACAAATTATTACAGAAAATTACATTAAAACAGCATTGATTTGTAAAAAAAAAAAAAAAAAAAAAAAAACATACATGGGTTGACAATAGAGAGGTAAGGTAGGTTACAGGGAATTTATTAGGTATAGCTTCGTTTTTAACTTAAACTGGTTTACAGAGGTACTGTCTTTAACATGGTTGGGAAGGTCATTCCACATCTTGGGCCCCTTGATTTGTAGAGCATTTCTGGTTTGATTAAGTCGTACTCTAGGAATATCAAAACTGTATTTATTTCTGGTGTGGTGCTCATGGGTTCTGTTACAACCTTCTATGAAGCTTTTGAGATCAGGATTGGCATTACAATTTAGCGTTTTGTATATGTATAGTACACATGAGAGAATGTGCAGTGACTTAATGTCTAACATATTCAGGGATTTGAATAGGGGTACCGAGTGATGTCTGGGGCCAGAATTGGATATTGTCCTAATAGCAGCTTTGTGTTGAGTAATTAGAGGACGTAAGTGATTTTGGGTAGTAGAGCCCCAAGCACAAATACCATAGTTGAGATATGGATAGATAAGGGAGTAATAGAGAGTCACCAGGGCAGGGCGTGGTACATAATATCTGATCTTAGAAAGAATGCCCACAGTTTTTGAAACTTTTTTTGATATGTTTAGAATGTGTCCCTGGAAATTCAGCTTGTGGTCAATGAGAAGGCCAAGGAATTTGCCATCTAATTTGTTACAAATTTGGGTATTGTTTATTTTGAGATTTATTTGATTAGAGGATTTATTGCCAAACAGAATATAGAAAGTTTTGTCAATGTTAAGGGTGAGTTTGTTGGCAGTTAGCCACAGATGGACTTTATTTAGCTCAGTATTTACTGTGGCATTTAGAGCAAGGGGATCTAACTCCTGAATGTACTCCTAATTGTGGAATAAAATATTATCAGGGTTAGTAATGATTAACTAGTATGAGATCAGTAATTTATATTAGTATACTGGATCCCTAAATGTTAATGATCCACTGACTTGAGTGAATCAGTAATTATAACATGGATTCAGGCTATAATGGACAGTCTGCTGACAGCCATATATTGAAACATTGGTATAGCCTAAATGGTTAACACTTAATTGGTGTTAGTGATTAATATAAGGTTATGAGCTGTTGCTCTTGGTGACCTAAAGATTCTACTTCAGTATGAAGTGTAGGTCTAAATGTTGTGGGTAATTGGTTATGACCCACTAAAGCTATGTATAAGGTAGCTGTTAGTGTGATCTAGGCTAACTGGTGTGTTATACTGTTAGTTGACACAATTAATTAAATAGTTAGTCTAGCTTCTATCACACAAGGATTAGTTATTAATGGTTAATATTTTAATTATAAATTTAATGCCTATCCGGTTCGATAAGGACCATAATGTGGGATATTTGGGCTTGATTCTGATTAATTAATAATTAATGTAATAAATTAAAATGCGAAGGACCACCCGCTTTTAAAGTAAAGAGGGAAACTGAGAATTTCAGATCATTGGATAGTTTCTAGAGGAAACCAGTGACTATGGATATAACTAGAAAGCATGATCATAATAATAATTAATGGGCTGTATTATTAAAGAAACAAACCTCAAACACCTACATTGGGGGGTTATTACTGGAGGTAAGTACGTCCAGGAATTAGTGTGGTTCGTTCACTAATTCAATTAATAATAATCTAATCCTATAAGGTAATGTTAAAACTAATATCATTCACATAAAGAGGAATATAAATATGAGCATAATAATGAGTTACAGTAAATCACACATTAATATCAAAACATTCTGAATAAATCAAATTGCAAAGGAATGGATAAAAAGGAAATAAATCTTAGCTTGAAGCAGATTCCTTTAGATAACCATAGAAGTCCTCTTAAACTCCAGATCCGGTACACTGACGAATGGTACGGTTCAACATGGAGAAGGCAGCATGAGGAATTCTTCTCTCGGGCTGCAAGATAAATAACTACCAGTAGCAATTGATTTAACTACTCAATTTATATTCAAAAATGTTAAGATTTACAGATGAAATGCTAATCACCTGTTATTAGGTGTTATCCCGCTTCATAACGAACAATCACCCTGCTATTATCAGACCTGTAAATGATGCATCAAATAAAGGAGTACTTAGCTGTGGGCACTATATAAGTATTAAGATTGCCGTATTTTCGCATCCCAGGCTCCGGTGAACCTATCCTGGATAGTGATGCGCTTCAGCTGGCTGATCACGTGTCGTCAGGAACCAAGTCAAAGGCCTCCTTATTTAACACCAGCACTAGTTGAAGATATTATCTGCAAGTTTGTTCACGCCTCACAGTGGCGGCTTTCATCTGTGGATGGATAACACCTGTCCTATTTGCTGGACAATGGCGTATTCTTATGAGTACGGTAAGCGCAGCTTTGCTTCCTTTCGGCTCTGCACGTGTCCGCGTACTGAGGGTGGTGGCGTCCCTCCAACCCACGTAGAGTCGACGTTCATAACACAAATTATTGTCACGAACATTAATATTTCTCGCATTCGCGCTTGAAACTTTAAAGACTGGACGGGTTTATTATTTAGAGGAATGACATATTATTATTTAACTATTTAAGAATAGTAAATATATAAGGGAGAGGAATTAATGTCTCCCCATGGCATTCATTGATGACGTTAACTCTATCGCGAGGTAGACGCTATGATTCTAACGCTCTATTCGGCTTATAATTAGAGAACAATTCGTCTGCAATCAGTTGTCATACAGAATGCTTTAATTATGGAGAATCGTATTTAATTCTCACACAAATTGAATATAATGTGTTTTACTGTAAAGAAATCTGACGCAATACTGGCGTCAGGTGACGTGAAAATTCTAGCCTAATGCACAGATGAATTATTAGTACATGAGAATTCTACGAGTTGTTAATTTTACTTACTACAATATTTAGTATGGTTAGTAATAAGTAATGAGAATACAACAATGCTGTATTCGATGTTGGAAATATCCAACAGTGGTTGTGTATTGGGGTGTGTGGTAGTGTGATGGGGGGTTGGTCGGGTGCGTGGTAGTATGGTGGGGTGTGAGGTAGTGTGATGAGGGGTTGGTCGTGTGGTGGGGTTTGTGGTAGTGTGGTGGGGTGTGTGGTAGTGTGGTGGGGTGTGTGGTAGTGTATTGGGGTGTGCGGTAGTGTGATGGGGGGTTGGTCGTGTGGTGGGGTGTGTGGTAGTATGGTGGGGTGCGTGGTAGTATGGTTGGGTGTGTGGTAGTATGGTGGGGTGTGTGGTGGGGCGTGTGGTTGTGTATTGGGGTGTGTGGTAGTGTGATGGGGGGTTGCTCGTGTGGTCTGGTGTGTGGTAGTAAGGTGGGGTGTGTGTTAGTATGGTTGGGTGTGTGGTGGGGTGTGTAGTACTATGGTGGGGTGTGTGGTAGTGTAGTGGGTGTGTGGTAGTGTGATGAGGGGTTGGTCGTGTGGTGGGGCGTGTGGTAGTGTAGTGGGGTGTGTGGTAGTGTGATGAGGGGTTGGTCGTGCGGTGGGGTGTGTGGTAGTGTGGTGGGGTGTGTGGTAGTGTGGTGGGGTGTGTGGTAGTGTGATGGGGGGTTGGTCGTGTGGTGAGGTGTGTGCTAGTATGGTGGGGTGTGTGGAAGTGTGGTAGTGTGATGGGGGGATGGTCGTGTGGTGGGGTGTGTGGTAGTATGGTGGGGTGTGAGGTAGTATGGTTTGGTGTGTGGAGAGCTGTGTGGTAGTATGGTAGGGTGTGTGGTAGTATTGTGGGGTGTGTGGTTGTGTATTGGGGTGTGTGGTAGTGTTGTGGGAACCGACCTGTGAGATTTATATTTATTTAATTTATATGAATTTATATAGAATTTATATTTACGTTAATTTATATACTTCGATAGCAATTTGTATAATGATAAGTGGACTGTATTTCTGCAATAATCTCTAAATCTCACAAATCGATCCTCTACACATTAGGGGGGTTTATTAAATTTATATTTATATATATGCAGCCAATCAAACTACAGTAACTACATACATTGAAAAGGTTCCTTATTTTATAGTACAGCAGGTTAGTCCACCAGGTATAACTAGGGTGTAGACACCAAATTATCCTCTTTGAGGTAGCTTTCATCACCCAGGTAACTGATGTACAAAGCCTATGCTTCCTCGTCTTGACCTGTCAAAAGGGCGCTAGCTGTAAAGCCAAAATCTATATATGACAAGCTATATCAGAGAAAACACTATACATGGAACCTTAAAGACCTGGCTTAATTACCTTTAGTTTGAGGCTTTCACGTGCTCTAACCGGTTCACCCTATATAATGACATTAATGGCCATAAATGAAAATAAACGGGTTTCGGATAGAACACTTAACTTGAATTTGTTGACAGCGTGTTGAAAATGGTACACCTTTGGCTTCCATAACACTACGTCCAAGTAAAATTAACAGGAGCCGTATTTGCTCCCGTGTTCCTCTGGTCTAGTATAAACAATGGCTGCCCTCCTTCCCCACTGACGCCTGGCTTACATTGTCCAGATGACGGAAAGTGATAGAAGGGTCACATTTACTCTACTTTAATATTGATAATTAAATTAATTTATATGAGATGTTTTTATGATGGTAAAGTCCAAAGACTAATGTATTTAAGAATAATTCCCACCATAATAGGTGGTGAATTATAATAGTGTGTGGTGAAGATATCCCGTTTTCTATAGACGGTAATTCCACTACAAGTTACGTTTTCTATGGGTAACTTGTTTATACAACACAGCTCTTATCTGTCTGTATGATATTATTATTAAATGGTGTCGGATTTTCCGACATAATTCCCCAGGGGGCTGCTCACGGGTCGAAGTCCTCTTTAGAACAGACGAACACCGATACTCCTCCTTCGAATTATTAGATTAATTTGATGTTAGTAGTTAGTAATCACACATTTGTGCGTCTGTTCGTACAGGACGGATGTCCCGTACTAGAGTTGTAGGGGTTAGAAGTCTAATGCGATTTCATTTCCCTGTCAACTCTTGAAAGGCTAATATTCAAGCCTAATTACATATTATTTAACCCAGAAGACTGAATGTGATCAAGTACTACAGTCAAGTATGATTCAGGGACTGCAGTGAGATCAGTGACATAGATATAACTTGAAGTTTGTTCAGGTAACTGGTCACTGATATATAAACACTGAGGCCCATGGAATACATCTTGATTAAATAATAAATGTATCAAATCAGTCATCAAATTTATTGGGGTTTAATTTAGTTAATTGATTCAGAAGATTGAATAGCTCATCATTAAAGTAAAGTATGGTTCTGAGACTGCAGTGGGTTTAGTGACATTGGTCGCAGTGACTTGTAGCTGTTTTAGGCTACTGTTCACTGATTTGCCACTGAGGCCTCATGAACTCATCTTCAGCTTTAAATGATGATACTAACATCAACCTCTGTTGGTATAGTCAGCTGTAATCTCCTTAGTATAATGCTACTGGAGAAATATAATCAGCTGACAAATTTAGTTTCTATTGGTATTGTTTATCTGCAGGCATAGGTCTCCTCAGGCTTGATACTGGGCCTGAGAGTAATTTACCTCCTGCAGAGTTTAACATGGTTATACCCTGATATTTAGTAGGGCTACCGATGAATCGATGGCAATAGTCTGTCCCAACAAGGAGACCGAAGTCAGTGAGGTGATCAGACTTAATATTATCTGCCAATTTTATTCCTCTATTTCTCAGGAATTTGGCTGTTGCTCTCAGACCTTGAACTTGTAGGTCTACTGGTATTTTGTCCACCACAATGGCTTGTACTCGACAGACGTACCTGCCTAAACGTACTGATGGTTGTACCACCTGGTAGACTTGAGGTCCTGCATCTGTTACAAACCCTGAGATGTTGAATGACGTCTGGGCTACAGGCCTTAATTGTAGTTCATCTGCCAACTTTTTAGTGATATATGTTCTCTGGGATCCTTGGTCAAACAACCCACGGGTATGGACCTTGGCCCTCTTATTCAGGATGGTAATTTGGGCAGTAGGTAAAGTCGTATTACCTTTAGACTTTGCCGATTGGACACTCTTTGTTTGTTGCACCTTGCAGTACTGTACTGTGGTGGGAATGCTATCTTCCACCTTGGGTCTTGAATACGTTGTTTTGGTGTCTCTGCACAATGCTGCATGGTGCTGACCATTGTTACACCTATTACAGGTGTGTAATTGGGTATCACAGTCCTTGATGTTATGTTTCCTGAGGCACCTCGTGCAATGTTGCAAATCTTTGAGTCGCTCAACACGGGCGTCACTATCAGGAAAATTAGGGCAGTGGTACATTGAATGTTTCTCATTGCAGAACAAACATGTTCCATAGCTTCCAGTACCCTTTGGTGTCACGTTCTTGGGTGACACAGTAACTATAGGCTTGGAGGGTCCCACTGCATATACGCCCACACTGCCACTGTTCCACTTTGGTGTTGAATTATATTGTCTAGATTGATTTGGAGTACCTTTGGTACTCTGTGGTTTACTATTGTTGGTTTCTGAGGGTTTACTTGGTGGTTTTAATTTGTCATGTGTTCGTAATTGATGAACTACTGACTTTAAACCTTCAGATATTTCATTCATGGATAAGATACTTTTATTGTAATGAGCACTCATTTGTCTCAATATGTCCCTAGGTATTTTCTCCTGGACAATTATTTTCAAGACCCACTCAGCCCCGTTTGTATCTGCTGTCAGGCTGAGGGCATTTATCAATGATTCTACCTCCAGCTTGAAGACTTGGAGTGAATCAACTGAAGCCTCCGGTGGGGGTAAATGCAGCAGCTCATGAACTAAATGTGATGTTCTTACTTCTGGATCAGCATAATTATCCTTGAGGAGTTTTACTGCCAGATCATAGCCGTCATTAGTTAATCTCAGATGGGATACTACTGTTTTAGCCTCACCTGATAATTGGCCTTGCAAATAAGAGAATTTACTACTCTTTGGTAAAGATTGTTTTGAGTCTACAAGGTCAACGAATTTGTTCCAAAATTCGTCCCAATCTTCCTCATCTTTTCCTGAGAAAGTGGGTAAATTAATTGGAGGGAGTCGAGCTTCTGCTTGACTCGTATTAGATGCAACTGTTGTTGTTGTTGCTGTTGCCTTGTTCTGGGCAATTAATTTGACATAAGGCTGCAACGTGGCCTGAGTTTGATCTTCATAATTCGCAAGATCAACCATAATGTCGTCTATTTCTGTTTCTGATAAATTGGTGTTGGCAAGTTCAGCCACATATGTTGCTATTTGGCATTTGATTTGCTCAAATTTACCTGCAGCCGCTTGATAATAGCTTTCCAGGTCAGCATAATCAACTTGAGATTGTTGTGACAAATCTTCACATTTCTTGATCTGTCTTGTTAAGTGGCCTTTAAGACCTGCAAGGGTTCTTTTCATTCTCCCTGCATTATCCATATTAGCTAGTTGGTAAAGCCTTGTGGGGCTTGTACTTGGGCTGCTCATAATACTGAACAAACACTAATGGTAGCCTAGGGTAAATTCTGAACTCACTAGGCAATAATCCTACCTCTACTAGAGGTTAGCACTTAAAATTAATACACATTATATATATACAATCATACACACTAATGATTTGAGTGATAAACCAGTGTCACTGGAAGTACCTTTAGGTTAGCTCTTCTATATCACCCTAGGATGGTAGAGACACTAATTAATCACTCAAAGGTGTAATGATCATAAGTAAATTATTATATATACAACTCAACTCGAGTTGATAAAAATTACACCCAAAATAGGGTCTGGACCATTCATTAATGGTGTTAGGTTGATCAATATAGTACAACTGACTATGGTAATAATGGGACTAGGATGAGCAATAATAGTTCAACTAGTCAATTTTAATATCCTACCCTGTTGTGGGTTGACAATTAGTAAATATTATACTGTGATCACTAGTGCAATTTATATTAAATAATTCTCTATTTTGGAGAAATAATATACACAATTATTGATAATAGCCTCTTAATTAGCCTCTATGAAACTTCTAATATTATCTAGAAGTATTAAATATTATTAGTGACCTCGCGAAATAAACTCTACAAAATTCGTAGATAATCTCTCGCGAAATTTAACACCTTGAAATCCGTGAACAATCTTGCGAGGACACAGCCACTAATTTGGCTGGCTTCAATATTAGCGCTGTCATTTCACGAAATAACACACCACCAAATTTCTGTGGGCGTGCATGAAACCGCTGACTAAGGCTGATCTGAACTGAGCGGGGCTCGTGAACTCGCACGAGTCAACGCCGCCGTCATGACTGCTGGCTTTGTTTAAATCACACTGCACTAGTATATTTAATGAATCCACTGGTTAACTGGTTCATCCGGTACTAAGATGACCAAATGTGGGTTCAAAGGACCGAATATTTCGGTTCCGAAGGTCCAAATAATGTGGGAACCGACCTGTGAGATTTATATTTATTTAATTTATATAGAATTTATATTTACGTTAATTTATATACTTCGATAGCAATTTGTATAATGATAAGTGGACTGTATTTCTGCAATAATCTCTAAATCTCACAAATCGATCCTCTACACATTAGGGGGGTTTATTAAATTTATATTTATATATATGCAGCCAATCAAACTACAGTAACTACATACATTGAAAAGGTTCCTTATTTTATAGTACAGCAGGTTAGTCCACCAGGTATAACTAGGGTGTAGACACCAAATTATCCTCTTTGAGGTAGCTTTCATCACCCAGGTAACTGATGTACAAAGCCTATGCTTCCTCGTCTTGACCTGTCAAAAGGGCGCTAGCTGTAAAGCCAAAATCTATATATGACAAGCTATATCAGAGAAAACACTATACATGGAACCTTAAAGACCTGGCTTAATTACCTTTAGTTTGAGGCTTCCACGTGCTCTAACCGGTTCACCCTATATAATGACATTAATGGCCATAAATGAAAATAAACGGGTTTCGGAAAGAACACTTAACTTGAATTTGTTGACAGCGTGTTGAAAATGGTACACCTTTGGCTTCCATAACACTACGTCCAAGTAAAATTAACAGGAGCCGTATTTGCTCCCGTGTGCCTCTGGTCTAGTATAAACAATGGCTGCCCTCCTTCCCCACTGACGCCTGGCTTACATTGTCCAGATGACGGAAAGTGATAGAAGGGTCACATTTACTCTACTTTAATATTGATAATTAAGTTAATTTATATGAGATGTTTTTATGACGGTAAAGTCCAAAGACTAATGTATTTAAGAATAATTCCCACCATAATAGGTGGTGAATTATAATAGTGTGTGGTGATGATATCCCGTTTTCTATAGACGGTAATTACACTACAAGTTACGTTTTCTATGGGTAACTTGTTTATACAACACAGCTCTTATCTGTCTGTATGATATTATTATTAAATGGTGTCGGATTTTCCGACAAGTGTGATGGGAGGTTGGTCGTGAGGTGGGGTGTGTGGTAGTATGGTTGGGTGTGTGGTGGGGTGTGTGGTAGTATGGTGGGGTGTGTGGAAGTGTGGTGGGGTGTGTGGTAGTGTAGTGGGTGTGTGGTAGTGTGATGAGGGGTTGGTCGTGTGGTGGGGCGTGAATTAGTGTAGTGGGGTGTGTGGTAGTGTGGTGTGGTGTGTGTTAGTGTATTGGGTTGCGTGGTAGTGTGATGGGGGTTGGTCGTGTGGTGGGGTGTGTGGTAGTATGGTGGGGTGTGTGGTAGTGTGGTGGAGTGTGTGGAAGTGTGGTGGGGTGTGTGGTAGTGTGATGGGGGGTTGGTCGTGTGGAAGTATGGTGGGGTGTGTGGTAGAATGGTTGGGTGTGTGGTGGGATGTGTGGTTGTGTGGTGGGGTGTGTGGTGGGGTTGTGTGGTAGTGTGGTGGGGTGTGTGGTAGTGTGGTGGGGTGTGTGGTAGTGTGGTGGGATGTGTGGTAGTGTGTTGGGGTTGGTCGTGCGGTGGGGTGTGTGGTAGTATTGTGGGGTGTGTGGTAGTATGGTTGGATGTGTGGTGGGGTTTGGGGTTGAGTGGTGGGGAGGGTGGTTGTGTGGTAGTGTGGTGGGGTGTGTGGTAGTGTGGTGGGGTGTGTGGTGGTATGGTTCGGAGTGTGGTGGGGTGTGTGGTTGTGGGGTGGGGTGTGTGGTAGTGTGGTGGGGTTGTGTGGTAGTGTGGTGGGGTGTGTAGTAGTGTGGTGGGTTGTGTGGTTGTGTGGTGGGGTGTGTGGTAGTGTGATGGGGGGTTGGTCGTGTGGTGGGGTGTGTGGTAGTATTGTGGGGTGTGTGGTAGTATGGTTGGGTGTGTGGTGGGGTGTGTGGTAGGGTGAGTGGTAGTGTGGTGGGGTTGTGTGGTAGTGTGGTGGGGTGTGTGGTAGTGTGGTGGGGTGTGTGGTAGTGTGGTGGGGTGTGTGGTAGTATGGTGGGGTGTGTGGTAGTATGGTTGGGTGTGTGGTAGTATGGTGGGGTGAGTGGTAGTATGGTGGGGTGTGTGGATGTGTATTGGGGTGTGTGGTAGTGTGATGGGGGGTTGGTCGTGTGGTCGGGTGTGTGGTAGTATGATGGGGTGTATGTTAGTATGGTTGGGTGTGTGGTGGGGTGTGTGGTAGTATGGTGGGGTGTGTGGTAGTGTGGTGGGGTGTGTGGTAATGTAGTGGGTGTGTGGTAGTGCGATGAGGGGTTGGTCGTGTGGTGGGGCGTGTGGTAGTGTAGTGGGGTGAGTGGTAGTGTGATGAGGGGTTGGTCGTATGGTGGGGTGTGTGGTAGTGTGGTGGGGTGTGTGGTAGTGTGGTGGGGTGTGTGGTAGAGTATTGGCGTGTGAGGTAGTGTGATTGGGGGTTGGTCGTGTGGTGGGGTGTGTGGTAGTATGGTGGGGTGTGTGGTAGTGTGGTGGAGTGTGTGGTAGTGTGGTGGGGTGTGTGGTAGTGTGATGGAGAGTTGGTCGTGTGGTGGGGTGTGTGGTAGTATGGTGGGGTGTGTGGTAGTATGGTTGGGTGTGTGGTTAGGTGTTTGGTTGTGTGGTGGGGTGTGTGGTAGTGTGGTGGGGTTGTGTGGTAGTGTGATGGTGTGTGTGGTAGTGTGGTGGGATGTGTGGTAGTGTGATGGGGGTTGGTAGTGTGGTGGGGTGTGTGGTAGTATGGTGGGGTGTGTGGTAGTATGGTTGGGTGTGTGGTGGGGTGTGGGGTTGTGTGGTGGGGTGTGTGGTTGTGTGGTGGGGTTGTGTGGTAGTGTGGTGGGGTGTGTGGTATGTGTGGTGGGGTGTGTGGTGGTATGGTTGGGAGTGTGGTGGGGTGTGTGGTAGTGTGGTGGGGTGTGTGGTAGTGTGGTGGGGTTGTGTGGTAGTGTGGTGGGGTGTGTAGTAGTGTGGTGGGGTGTGTGGTTGTGTGGTAGGGTGTGTGTTAGTGTGATGCGGGGTTGGTCGTGTGGTGGGGTGTGTGGTAGTATTGTGGGGTGTGTGGTAGTATGGTTGGGTGTGTGGTGGGGTGTGTGGATGTGTGGTAGGGTGTGTGGTAGTGTGGTTGGGTTGTGTGGTAGTGTGGTGGGGTGTGTGGTAGTGTGGTGGGGTGTGTGGTAGTGTGACGGGGTGTGTGGTAGTGTGATGGGGGGTTGGTCTTGTGGTAGTATGGTGGGGTGTGTGGTAGTATGGTTGGGTGTGTGGTGGGGTGTGTGGTATTATGGTGGCATGTGTGGTAGTATGGTGGGGTGTGTGGTGTGTCGTGACGCTGAACCCCGGTTCATTCCGAGCACAGCGAATACACAACACATAACACCTTGCCTCAGCAACCGTTACTACCACCTATACTCCTACACACACCAGACCCTTGAGGCGTACCACTAGGTTTGTACTGGAACACAATGAATGAACATATGGAATGTATTTAAAGGCCGTCGTGTTTTGTCATTTAATTACCAAGAATAGACTCTGACAAATAATAATATATTAACATACTCTATTAGGTCAATACACTTCCAATACCCATAGACCACTTGACCTCCGCGATCACCACCCACACTCGTAACTTCCGCCTAAGTCCCTAATACGGAATGATTACTACAACGCTCCACACCCGGTTAGTCTTACATTCAATACTCCCATACTGCAGACTTAACTTCGTCACTAAGATCACAACAGGCTCTCGCATAGCTGTCTGCTACACTTCGCTGCTGCCACAACCGGAGACCTCCGAGGACTTGCTAGTTCCACTTCCACAACCAGACTGACTCCAGTCAGCCATCTACCTCAACCATTTCACCCCACCTCTCAAGGAAGGTATAATCCGATTAACCTTATCCCTAGAGAGGTAATCTTGTTCCTAGAAGCCTGACGAAGAATAATTCCTCTTTCCAGGAATTAATCATTTGGCTAAGCAGCTTCGGTCTTAATCCATTGACCTTTCTTAGATATGTGATCCATAGTCTGTCTACTTACATGTACTTCCAATCATTATTCGTTAAGTGTTGTAGTAATGATCCTCTAGCTAATAATTCCTACTAACTTGTGGATTACAACAGGTGGGGTGTGTGGTATTGTATTGGGGTGTGTGGTAGTGTGATGGGGGGTTGGTCGGGTGTGTGGTAGTATGGTGGGGTGTGTGTTAGTATAGTTGGGTGTGTGGTGGGGTGTGTGGTAGTGTGGTGGGGTGTGTAGTAGCGTGGTGGGGTGTGTGGTTGTGTGGTGGGGTGTGTGGTAGTGTGATGGGGGGTTGGTCGTGTGGTGGGGTGTGTGGTAGTATTGTGGGGTGTGTGGTAGTATGGTTGGGTGTGTGGTGGGGTGTGTGGATGTGTGGTAGGGTGAGTGGTACTGTGGTGGGGTTGTGTGGTAGTGTGGTGGGGTGTGTGGTAGTGTGGTGGGGTGTGTGGTAGTGTGGTGGGGTGTGTGGTAGTGTGATGGGGGGTTGGTTGCGTGGTGGGGTGTGTGGTAGTATGGTGGGGTGTGTGGTAGTATGGTTGGGTGTGTGGTGGGGTGTGTGGTAGTATGGTAGGGTGAGTGGTAGTATGGTGGGGTGTGTGGATGTGTATTGGGGTGTGTGGTAGTGTGATGGGGGGTTGGTCGGGTGTGTGGTAGTATGATGGGGTGTGTGTTAGTATGGTTGGGTGTGTGGTGGGGTGTGTGGTAGTATGGTGGGGTGTGTGGTAGTGTGGTGGGGTGTGTGGTAGTGTAGTGGGTGTGTGGTAGTGTGATGAGGGGTTGGTCGTGTGGTGGGGCGTGTGGTAGTGTAGTGGGGTGCGTGGTAGTGTGATGAGGGGTTGGTCGTATGGTGGGGTGTGTGGTAGTGTGGTGGGGTGTGTGGTAGTGTGGTGGGGTGTGTGGTAGTGTGGTGGGGTGTGTGGTAGTGTATTGGCATTTGATTTGCTCAAATTTACCTGCAGCCGCTTGATAATAGCTTTCCAGGTCAGCATAATCAACTTGAGATTGTTGTGACAAATCTTCACATTTCTTGATCTGTCTTGTTAAGTGGCCTTTAAGACCTGCAAGGGTTCTTTTCATTCTCCCTGCATTATCCATATTAGCTAGTTGGTAAAGCCTTGTGGGGCTTGTACTTGGGCTGCTCATAATACTGAACAAACACTAATGGTAGCCTAGGGTAAATTCTGAACTCACTAGGCAATAATCCTACCTCTACTAGAGGTTAGCACTTAAAATTAATACACATTATATATATACAATCATACACACTAATGATTTGAGTGATAAACCAGTGTCACTGGAAGTACCTTTAGGTTAGCTCTTCTATATCACCCTAGGATGGTAGAGACACTAATTAATCACTCAAAGGTGTAATGATCATAAGTAAATTATTATATATACAACTCAACTCGAGTTGATAAAAATTACACCCAAAATAGGGTCTGGACCATTCATTAATGGTGTTAGGTTGATCAATATAGTACAACTGACTATGGTAATAATGGGACTAGGATGAGCAATAATAGTTCAACTAGTCAATTTTAATATCCTACCCTGTTGTGGGTTGACAATTAGTAAATATTATACTGTGATCACTAGTGCAATTTATATTAAATAATTCTCTATTTTGGAGAAATAATATACACAATTATTGATAATAGCCTCTTAATTAGCCTCTATGAAACTTCTAATATTATCTAGAAGTATTAAATATTATTAGTGACCTCGCGAAATAAACTCCACAAAATTCGTAGATAATCTCTCGCGAAATTTAACACCACGAAATCCGTGAACAATCTTGCGAGGACACAGCCACTAATTTGGCTGGCTTCAATATTAGCGCTGTCATTTCACGAAATAACACACCACCAAATTTCTGTGGGTGTGCATGAAACCGCTGACTAAGGCTGACCTGAACTGAGCGGGGCTCGTGAACTCGCACGAGTCAACACCGCCATCATGACTGCTGGCTTTGTTTAAATCACACTGCACTAGTATATTTAATGAATCCACTGGTTAACTGGTTCATCCGGTACTAAGATGACCAAATGTGGGTTCAAAGGACCGAATATTCCGGTTCCGAAGGTCCAAATAATGTGGGAACCGACCTGTGAGATTTATATTTATTTAATTTATATGAATTTATATAGAATTTATATTTACGTTAATTTATATACTTCGATAGCAATTTGTATAATGATAAGTGGACTGTATTTCTGCAATA
This sequence comes from Procambarus clarkii, assembly GCF_040958095.1. NCBI lineage: Eukaryota > Metazoa > Arthropoda > Malacostraca > Decapoda > Cambaridae > Procambarus > Procambarus clarkii. Next base: position 2,288,766 of record NC_091160.1, read on the forward strand.
ATCTCTAAATCTCACAAATCGATCCTCTACACATTAGGGGGGTTTATTAAATTTATATTTATATATATGCAGCCAATCAAACTACAGTAACTACATACATTGAAAAGGTTCCTTATTTTATAGTACAGCAGGTTAGTCCACCAGGTATAACTAGGGTGTAGACACCAAATTATCCTCTTTGAGGTAGCTTTCATCACCCAGGTAACTGATGTACAAAGCCTATGCTTCCTCGTCTTGACCTGTCAAAAGGGCGCTAGCTGTAAAGCCAAAATCTATATATGACAAGCTATATCAGAGAAAACACTATACATGGAACCTTAAAGACCTGGCTTAATTACCTTTAGTTTGAGGCTTCCACGTGCTCTAACCGGTTCACCCTATATAATGACATTAATGGCCATAAATGAAAATAAACGGGTTTCGGAAAGAACACTTAACTTGAATTTGTTGACAGCGTGTTGAAAATGGTACACCTTTGGCTTCCATAACACTACGTCCAAGTAAAATTAACAGGAGCCGTATTTGCTCCCGTGTGCCTCTGGTCTAGTATAAACAATGGCTGCCCTCCTTCCCCACTGACGCCTGGCTTACATTGTCCAGATGACGGAAAGTGATAGAAGGGTCACATTTACTCTACTTTAATATTGATAATTAAGTTAATTTATATGAGATGTTTTTATGACGGTAAAGTCCAAAGACTAATGTATTTAAGAATAATTCCCACCATAATAGGTGGTGAATTATAATAGTGTGTGGTGATGATATCCCGTTTTCTATAGACGGTAATTACACTACAAGTTACGTTTTCTATGGGTAACTTGTTTATACAACACAGCTCTTATCTGTCTGTATGATATTATTATTAAATGGTGTCGGATTTTCCGACAAGTGTGATGGGAGGTTGGTCGTGAGGTGGGGTGTGTGGTAGTATGGTTGGGTGTGTGGTGGGGTGTGTGGTAGTATGGTGGGGTGTGTGGTAGTGTAGTGGGTGTGTGGTAGTGTGATGAGGGGTTGGTCGTGTGGTGGGGCGTGAATTAGTGTAGTGGGGTGTGTGGTAGTGTGATGAGGAGTTGGTCGTGTGGTGGGGTGTGTGGTAGTGTAGTGGGGTGTGTGGTAGTGTGGTGTGGTGTGTGGTAGTGTATTGGGTTGCGTGGTAGTGTGATGGGGGTTGGTCGTGTGGTGGGGTGTGTGGTAGTATGGTGGGGTGTGTGGTAGTGTGGTGGAGTGTGTGGAAGTGTGGTGGGGTGTGTGGTAGTGTGATGGGGGGTTGGTCGTGTGGTAGTATGGTGGGGTGTGTGGTAGAATGGTTGGGTGTGTGGTGGGATGTGTGGTGGGGTGTGTGATAGTGTGGTGGGATGTGTGGTGGGGTGTGTGATAGTGTGGTGGGGTTGTGTGGTAGTGTGGTGGGGTGTGTGGTAGTGTGGTGGGGTGTGTGGTAGTGTGGTGGGATGTGTGGTAGTGTGTTGGGGGTTGGTCGTGCGGTGGGGTGTGTGGTAGTATTTTGAGGTGTGTTGTAGTATGGTTGGATGTGTGGTGGGGTTTGGGGTTGAGTGGTGGGGAGGGTGGTTGTGTGGTAGTGTGGTGGGGTGTGTGGTAGTGTGGTGGGGTGTGTGGTGGTATGGTTCGGAGTGTGGTGGGGTGTGTGGTTGTGGGGTGGGGTGTGTGGTAGTGTGGTGGGGTTGTGTGGTAGTGTGGTGGGGTGTGTGGTAGTGTGGTGGGGTGTGTGGTAGTGTGGTGGGGTGTGTGGTAGTGTGATGGGGGGTTGGTTGTGTGGTAGTATGGTGGGGTGTGTGGTAGTATGGTTGGGTGTGTGGTAGTATGGTGGGGTGAGTGGTAGTATGGTGGGGTGTGTGGATGTGTATTGGGGTGTGTGGTAGTGTGATGGGGGGTTGGTCGTGTGGTCGGGTGTGTGGTAGTATGATGGGGTGTATGTTAGTATGGTTGGGTGTGTGGTGGGGTGTGTGGTAGTATGGTGGGGTGTGTGGTAGTGTGGTGGGGTGTGTGGTAATGTAGTGGGTGTGTGGTAGTGCGATGAGGGGTTGGTCGTGTGGTGGGGCGTGTGGTAGTGTAGTGGGGTGCGTGGTAGTGTGATGAGGGGTTGGTCGTATGGTGGGGTGTGTGGTGGGGTGTGTGGTAGTGTGGTGGGGTGTGTGGTAGTGTATTGGCGTGTGAGGTAGTGTGATGGGGGGTTGGTCGTGTGGTGGGGTGTGTGGTAGTATGGTGGGGTGTGTGGTAGTGTGGTGGAGTGTGTGGTGGGGTGTGTGGTAGTGTGATGGAGAGTTGGTCGTGTGGTGGGGTGTGTGGTAGTTTGGTGGGGTGTGTGGTAGTATGGTTGAGTGTGTGCTTAGGTGTTTGGTTGTGTGGTGGGGTGTTTGGTAGTGTGGTGGGGTTGTGTGGTAGTGTGATGGTGTGTGTGGTAGTGTGGTGGGATGTGTGGTAGTGTGATGGGGGTTGGTCGTGTGGTGGGGTGTGTGGTAGTATGGTGGGGTGTGTGGTAGTATGGTTGGGTGTGTGGTGGGGTGTGGGGTTGTGTGGTGGGGTGTGTGGTTGTGTGGTGGGGTTGTGTGGTAGTATGGTGGGGTGTGTGGTATGTGTGGTGGTATGGTTGGGAGTGTGGTGGGGTGTGTGGTAGTGTGGTGGGGTGTGTGGTAGTGTGGTGGGGTTGTGTGGTAGTGTGGTGGGGTGTGTAGTAGTGTGGTAGGGTGTGTGGTTGTGTGGTAGTGTGATGCGGGGTTGGTCGTGTGGTGGGGTGTGTGGTAGTATTGTGGGGCGTGTGGTAGTATGGTTGGGTGTGTGGTGGGGTGTGTGGATGTGTGGTAGGGTGTGTGGTAGTGTGGTTGGGTAGTGTGGTGGGGTGTGTGGTAGTGTGGTGGGGTGTGTGGTAGTGTGACGGGGTGTGTGGTAGTGTGATGGGGGGTTGGTCTTGTGGTAGTATGGTGGGGTGTGTGGTAGTATGGTTGGGTGTGTGGTGGAGTGTGTGGTAGTATGGTGGCATGTGTGGTAGTATGGTGGGGTGTGTGGTATTGTATTGGGGTGTGTGGTAGTGAGATGGGGGGTTGGTCGGGTGTGTGGTAGTATGGTGGGGTGTGTGTTACTATAGTTGGGTGTGTGGTGGGGTGTGTGGTAGTGTGGTGGGGTGTGTAGTAGTGTGGTGGGGTGTGTGGTTGTGTGGTGGGGTGTGTGGTAGTGTGATGGGGGGTTGGTCGTGTGGTGGGGTGTGTGGTAGTATTGTGGGGTGTGTGGTAGTATGGTTGGGTGTGTGGTGGGGTGTGTGGATGTGTGGTAGGGTGAGTGGTACTGTGGTGGGGTTGTGTGGTAGTGTGGTGGGGTGTGTGGTAGTGTGGTGGGGTGTGTGGTAGTGTGGTGGGGTGTGTGGTAGTGTGATGGGGGGTTGGTTGTGTGGTGGGGTGTGTGGTAGTATGGTGGGGTGTGTGGTAGTATGGTTGGGTGTGTGGTGGGGTGTGTGGTAGTATGGTAGGGTGAGTGGTAGTATGGTGGGGTGTGTGGATGTGTATTGGGGTGTGTGGTAGTGTGATGGGGGGTTGGTCGGGTGTGTGGTAGTATGATGGGGTGTGTGTTAGTATGGTTGGGTGTGTGGTGGGGTGTGTGGTAGTATGGTGGGGTGTGTGGTAGTGTGGTGGGGTGTGTGGTAGTGTAGTGGGTGTGTGGTAGTGTGATGAGGGTTTGGTCGTGTGGTGGGGCGTGTGGTAGTGTAGTGGGGTGCGTGGTAGTGTGATGAGGGGTTGGTCGTATGGTGGGGTGTGTGGTAGTGTGGTGGGGTGTGTGGTAGTGTGGTGGGGTGTGTGGTAGTGTATTGGCATTTGATTTGCTCAAATTTACCTGCAGCCGCTTGATAATAGCTTTCCAGGTCAGCATAATCAACTTGAGATTGTTGTGACAAATCTTCACATTTCTTGATCTGTCTTGTTAAGTGGCCTTTAAGACCTGCAAGGGTTCTTTTCATTCTCCCTGCATTATCCATATTAGCTAGTTGGTAAAGCCTTGTGGGGCTTGTACTTGGGCTGCTCATAATACTGAACAAACACTAATGGTAGCCTAGGGTAAATTCTGAACTCACTAGGCAATAATCCTACCTCTACTAGAGGTTAGCACTTAAAATTAATACACATTATATATATACAATCATACACACTAATGATTTGAGTGATAAACCAGTGTCACTGGAAGTACCTTTAGGTTAGCTCTTCTATATCACCCTAGGATGGTAGAGACACTAATTAATCACTCAAAGGTGTAATGATCATAAGTAAATTATTATATATACAACTCAACTCGAGTTGATAAAAATTACACCCAAAATAGGTTCTGGACCATTCATTAATGGTGTTAGGTTGATCAATATAGTACAACTGACTATGGTAATAATGGGACTAGGATGAGCAATAATAGTTCAACTAGTCAATTTTAATATCCTACCCTGTTGTGGGTTGACAATTAGTAAATATTATACTGTGATCACTAGTGCAATTTATATTAAATAATTCTCTATTTTGGAGAAATAATATACACAATTATTGATAATAGCCTCTTAATTAGCCTCTATGAAACTTCTAATATTATCTAGAAGTATTAAATATTATTAGTGACCTCGCGAAATAAACTCTACAAAATTCGTAGATAATCTCTCGCGAAATTTAACACCTTGAAATCCGTGAACAATCTTGCGAGGACACAGCCACTAATTTGGCTGGCTTCAATATTAGCGCTGTCATTTCACGAAATAACACACCACCAAATTTCTGTGGGCGTGCATGAAACCGCTGACTAAGGCTGATCTGAACTGAGCGGGGCTCGTGAACTCGCACGAGTCAACGCCGCCGTCATGACTGCTGGCTTTGTTTAAATCACACTGCACTAGTATATTTAATGAATCCACTGGTTAACTGGTTCATCCGGTACTAAGATGACCAAATGTGGGTTCAAAGGACCGAATATTTCGGTTCCGAAGGTCCAAATAATGTGGGAACCGACCTGTGAGATTTATATTTATTTAATTTATATAGAATTTATATTTACGTTAATTTATATACTTCGATAGCAATTTGTATAATGATAAGTGGACTGTATTTCTGCAATAATCTCTAAATCTCACAAATCGATCCTCTACACATTAGGGGGGTTTATTAAATTTATATTTATATATATGCAGCCAATCAAACTACAGTAACTACATACATTGAAAAGGTTCCTTATTTTATAGTACAGCAGGTTAGTCCACCAGGTATAACTAGGGTGTAGACACCAAATTATCCTCTTTGAGGTAGCTTTCATCACCCAGGTAACTGATGTACAAAGCCTATGCTTCCTCGTCTTGACCTGTCAAAAGGGCGCTAGCTGTAAAGCCAAAATCTATATATGACAAGCTATATCAGAGAAAACACTATACATGGAACCTTAAAGACCTGGCTTAATTACCTTTAGTTTGAGGCTTCCACGTGCTCTAACCGGTTCACCCTATATAATGACATTAATGGCCATAAATGAAAAAAAACGGGTTTCGGAAAGAACACTTAACTTGAATTTGTTGACAGCGTGTTGAAAATGGTACACCTTTGGCTTCCATAACACTACGTCCAAGTAAAATTAACAGGAGCCGTATTTGCTCCCGTGTGCCTCTGGTCTAGTATAAACAATGGCTGCCCTCCTTCCCCACTGACGCCTGGCTTACATTGTCCAGATGACGGAAAGTGATAGAAGGGTCACATTTACTCTACTTTAATATTGATAATTAAGTTAATTTATATGAGATGTTTTTATGATGGTAAAGTCCAAAGACTAATGTATTTAAGAATAATTCCCACCATAATAGGTGGTGAATTATAATAGTGTGTGGTGATGATATCCCGTTTTCTATAGACAGTAATTCCACTACAAGTTACGTTTTCTATGGGTAACTTGTTTATACAACACAGATCTTATCTGTCTGTATGATATTATTATTAAATGGTGTCGGATTTTCCGACAAGTGTGATGGGAGGTTGGTCGTGAGGTGGGGTGTGTGGTAGTATGGTTGGGTGTGTGGTGGGGTGTGTGGTAGTATGGTGTGGAAGTGTGGTGGGGTGTGTGGTAGTGTAGTGGGTGTGTGGTAGTGTGATGAGGGGTTGGTCGTGTGGTGGGGCGTGAATTAGTGTAGTGGGTGTGTGGTAGTGTGATGAGGGGTTGGTCGTGTGGTGGGGTGTGTGGTAGTGTAGTGGGGTGTGTGGTAGTGTGGTGTGGTGTGTGGTAGTGTATTGGGTTGCGTGGTAGTGTGATGGGGGTTGGTCGTGTGGTGGGGTGTGTGGTAGTATGGTGGGGTGTGTGGTAGTGTGGTGGAGTGTGTGGAAGTGTGGTGGGGTGTGTGGTAGTGTGATGGGGTGTTGGTCGTGTGGTGGGGTGTGTGGTAGTATGGTGGGGTGTGTGGTAGAATGGTTGGGTGTGTGGTGGGATGTGTGGTTGTGTGGTGGGGTGTGTGGTGAGGTTGTGTGGTAGTGTGGTGGGGTGTGTGGTAGTGTGGTGGGATGTGTGGTAGTGTGTTGGGGGTTGGTCGTGCGGTGGGGTGTGTGGTAGTATTATGGGGTGTGTGGTAGTATGGTTGGATGTGTGATGGGGTTTGGGGTTGAGTGGTGGGGAGGGTGGTTGTGTGGTGGGGTTGTGTGGTAGTGTGGTGGGGTGTGTGGTAGTGTGGTGGGGTGTGTGGTGGTATGGTTCGGAGTGTGGTGGGGTGTGTGGTTGTGGGGTGGGGTGTGTGGTAGTGTGGTGGGGTTGTGTGGTAGTGTGGTGGGGTGTGTAGTAGTGTGGTGGGGTGTGTGGTAGTGTGATGGGGGGTTGGTCGTGTGGTGGGGTGTGTGGTAGTATTGTGGGGTGTGTGGTAGTATGGTTGGGTGTGTGGGTGTGTGGTAGGGTGAGTGGTAGTGTGGTGTGGTAGTGTGGTGGGGTGTTTGGTAGTGTGGTGGGGTGTGTGGTAGTGTGGTGGGGTGTGTGGTAGTGTGATGGGGGGTTGGTTGTGTGGTGGGGTGTGTGGTAGTATGGTGGGGTGTGTGGTAGTATGGTTGGGTGTGTGGTGGGGTGTGTGGTAGTATGGTGGGGTGAGTGGTAGTATGGTGGGGTGTGTGGATGTGTATTGGGGTGTGATGGGGGGTTGGTCGGGTGTGTGTTAGTATGATGGGGTGTATGTTAGTATGGTTGGGTGTGTGGTGGGGTGTGTGGTACTATGGTGGGGTGTGTGGTAGTGTGGTGGAGTGTGTGGTAATGTAGTGGGTGTGTGGTAGTGTGATGAGGGGTTGGTCGTGTGGTGGGGCGTGTGGTAGTGTAGTGGGGTGCGTGGTAGTGTCATGAGGGGTTGGTCGTATGGTGGGGTGTGTGGTAGTGTGGTGGGGTGTGTGGTAGTGTGGTGGGGTGTGTGGTAGTGTATTGGCGTGTGAGGTAGTGTGATGGGGGGTTGGTCGTGTGGTGGGGTGTGTGGTAGTATGGTGGGGTGTGTGGTAGTGTGGTGGAGTGTGTGGTAGTGTGGTGGGGTGTGTGGTAGTGTGATGGAGAGTTGGTCGTGTGGTGGGGTGTGTGGTAGTATGGTGGGGTGTGTGGTAGTATGGTGGGGTGTGTGGTAGTATGGTTGGATGTGTGGTTGGGTGTTTGGTTGTGTGGTGGGGTGTGTGGTAGTGTGGTGGGGTTGTGTGGTAGTGTGATGGGGTGTGTGGTAGTGTGGTGGGATGTGTGGTAGTGTGATGGGGGTTGGTCGTGTGGTGGGGTGTGTGGTAGTATGGTGGGGTGTGTGGTAGTATGGTTGGGTGTGTGGTGGGGTGTGGGGTTGTGTGGTGGGGTGTGTGGTTGTGTGGTGGGGTTGTGTGGTAGTGTGGTGGGGTGTGTGGTATGTGTGGTGGGGTGTGTGGTGGTATGGTTGGGAGTGTGGTGGGGTGTGTGGTAGTGTGGTGGGGTGTGTGGTAGTGTGGTGGGGTTGTGTGGTAGTGTGGTGGGGTGTGTAGTAGTGTGGTGGGGTGTGTGGTTGTGTGGTAGTGTGATGCGGGGTTGGTCGTGTGGTGGGGTGTGTGGTAGTATTGTGGGGTGTGTGGTAGTATGGTTGGGTGTTTGGTGGGGTGTGTGGATGTGTGGTAGGGTGTGTGGTACTGTGGTGGGGTTGTGTGGTGGGGTGTGTGGTAGTGTGGTGGGGTGTGTGGTAGTGTGGCGGGGTGTGTGGTAGTGTGATGGGGGGTTGATCTTGTTGTAGTATGGTGGGGTGTGTGGTAGTATGGTTGGGTGTGTGGTGGGGTGTGTGGTAGTATGGTGGCATGTGTGGTAGTATGGTGGGGTGTGTGGTATTGTATTGGGGTGTGTGGTAGTGTGATGGGGGGTTGGTCGTGTGGTCGGGTGTGTGGTAGTATGGTGGGGTGTGTGTTAGTATAGTTGGGTGTGTGGTGGGGTGTGTAGTAGTGTGGTTGTGTGGTGGGGTGTGTGGTAGTGTGATGGGGGGTTGGTCGTGTGGTGGGGTGTGTGGTAGTATTGTGGGGTGTGTGGTAATATGGTTGGGTGTGTGGTGGGGTGTGTGGATGTGTGGTAGTGTGAGTGGTACTGTGGTGGGGTTGTGTGGTAGTGTGGTGGGGTGTGTGGTAGTGTGGTGGGGTGTGTGGTAGTGTGGTGGGGTGTGTGGTAGTGTGATGGGGGGTTGGTTGTGTGGTGGGGTGTGTGGTAGTATGGTGGGGTGTGTTGTAGTATGGTTGGGTGTGTGGTGGGGTGTGTGGTAGTATGGTAGGGTGAGTGGTAGTATGGTGGGGTGTGTGGATGTGTATTGGGGTGTGTGGTAGTGTGATGGGGGGTTGGTCGTGTGGTCGGGTGTGTGGTAGTATGATGGGGTGTGTGTTAGTATGGTTGGGTGTGTAGTGGGGTGTGTGGTAGTATGGTGGGGTGTGTGGTAGTGTGGTGGGGTGTGTGGTAGTGTGGTGGGGTGTGTGGTAGTGTATTGGCGTGTGTGGTATTGTGATGGGGGGTTGGTCGTGTGGTGGGGTGTGTGGTAGTATGGTGGGGTGTGTGGTAGTGTGGTGGAGTGTGTGGTAGTGTGGTGGGGTGTGTGGTAGTGTGATGGAGAGTTAGTCGTGTGGTGGGGTGTGTGGTAGTATGGTGGGGTGTGTGGTAGTATGGTTGGGTGTGTGGTTGGGTGTTTGGTTGTGTGGTGGGGTGTGTGGTAGTGTGGTGGGGTTGTGTGGTAGGGTGATGGTGTGTGTGGTGGGGTGTGTGGTAGTGTGGTGGGGTGTGTGGTAGTGTGATGGGGGGTTGGTCGAGTGGTAGTACGGTGGGGTGTGTGGTAGTATGGTGGGGTGTGTGGTAGTATGGTGGCATGTGTGGTAGTATGGTGGGGTGTGTGGTATTGTATTGGGGTGTGTGGTAGTGTGATGGGGGGTTGGTCGTGTGGTCGGGTGTGTGGTTGTATGGTGGGGTGTGTGTTAGTATAGTTGGGTGTGTGGTAGTATGGTGGGGTGTGTAGTAGTGTGGTGGGGTGTATGGTTGTGTGGTGGGGTGTGTGGTAGTGTGATGGGGGGTTGGTCGTGTGGTGGGGTGTGTGGCAGTATTGTGGGGTGTGTGGTAGTATGGTTGGGTGTGTGGTGGGGTGTGTGGATGTGTGGTAGGGTGAGTGGTACTGTGGTGGGGTTGTGTGGTAGTGTGGTGGGGTGTGTGGTAGTGTGGTGGGGTGTGTGGTAGTGTGGTGGGGTGAGTGGTAGTGTGATGGGGGGTTGGTTGTGTGGTAGTATGGTTGGGTGTGTGGTGGGGTGTGTGGTAGTATGGTAGGGTGAGTGGTAGTATGGTGGGGTGTGTGGATGTGTATTGGGGTGTGTGGTAGTGTGATGGGGGGTTGGTCGTGTGGTCGGGTGTGTGGTAGTATGATGGGGTGTGTATTAGTATGGTTGG
>NC_091160.1:2299159-2352499 GCF_040958095.1 Procambarus clarkii
TAAGGGGGGACATGATCACAACCTACAAAATCCTCAGGGGAATTGACCGGGTAAACAAGGATGAACTATTCAAAACTGGTGGGACGCGAACAAGGGGACACAGGTGGAAGATGAGTACCAAAATGAGCCACAGAGACGTTAGAAAGAACTTTTTCAGGGTCAGAGTAGTTAGTAAATGGAATGCATTAGGAAGTGATGTGGTGGAGGCTGACTCCATACACAGTTTCAATTGTAGATATGATAGAGCCCAATAGGCTCAGGAATCTGTACACCAGTTGATTGACGGTTGAGAGGCGGGACGAAAGAGCCAGAGCTCAACCCCCGCAAGCACAATTAGGTGAGTACAATTAGGTGAGTACACACACAAACACACACACACACACACACACACACACACACACACACACACACACACACACACACACACACACACACACACACACACACACACACACACACACACACACACACTGGGGAAGTAAGGAAGTGTTTACTTGGGGAAGTAAGGAAGTGTTTACTAGAGTTGGACGTGACGAAGGCTATAGGCCTAGATGGAATCTCCCCTTGGGTTCTAAAGGAAGGAGCAAGAGAACTGAGCCTACCACTCTCCATAGTGTATAACAAATCACTGGCAACAGGGGAACTGCCAGATATTTGGAAAGCAGCTAACGTAGTCCCGATATACAAGAAAGGGAATAGACAGGAGGCACTGAACTACAGGCCAGTGTCCCTAACCTGCATACCATGCAAGCTGATGGAGAAGATTGTGCGAAAAAAACTAGTGGAGCATCTGGACCGAAGGAACTTTGTAACACAGCATCAACATGGGTTCAGGGATGGCAGGTCCTGCCTCACAGGGTTACTTGAATTCTACGACCAGGCAACAAAAATAAGGCAAGAAAGAGAAGAGTGGGCAGACTGCATATTTTTGGATTGTCAGAAAGCCTTTGATACAGTGCCACACAAGAGGCTAGTGCGAAAGTTGGAGATATAGGCTGGAGTGAGAGGGAAGGTACTCCGGTGGATAGAGGAGTACCTAAGCAACAGGAGACAACGAGTCTGTGTGAAAGGTGAGGTCTCAGATTGGCGAGACGTCACAAGTGGAGTCCCGCAGGGGTCAGTCCTTGGACCTATACTGTTTCTGGTATATGTAAATGATCTCCCAGAGGGTATTGATTCGTTCCTCTCAATGTTTGCCGACGATGCAAAAATTATGAGGAGGATTGAAACAGAGGATAATAGTAGGAGGCTACAAGATGACCTGGATAGACTGAGTGAATGGTCCAAGAAATGGCTGTTGAAGTTCAACCCGAGTAAATGCAAAGTAATGAAACTAGGCAGTGGAAACAGGAGGCCAGGCACAGGATACAGAATAGGAGACGAAGTACTTAATGAAACAGACAGAGAGAAAGATCTAGGAGTTGATATCACACCAAACCTGTCTCCTGAAGCCCACATAAAGAGAATAACGTCTGCGGCATATGCGAGGCTGGCTAACATCAGAACGGCGTTCAGGAACCTGTGTAAGGAATCATTCAGAATCTTGTACACCACATATGTAAGACCAATCCTGGAGTATGCGGCCCAGCATGGAGCCCGTACCTTGTCAAGCACAAGACGAAGCTGGAAAAAGTCCAAAGGTATGCTACTAGACTAGTCCCAGAACTAAGAGGCATGAGTTATGAGGAAAGGCTGCGGGAAATGCACCTTACGACACTGGAAGACAGAAGAGTAAGGGGGGACATGATCACAACCTACAAAATCCTCAGGGGAATTGACCGGGTAAACAAGGATGAACTATTCAAAACTGGTGGGACGCGAACAAGGGGACACAGGTGGAAGCTGAGTACCAAAATGAGCCACAGAGACGTTAGAAAGAACTTTTTCAGGGTCAGAGTAGTTAGTAAATGGAATGCATTAGGAAGTGATGTGGTGGAGGCTGACTCCATACACAGTTTCAAATGTAGATATGATAGAGCCCAATAGGCTCAGGAATCTGTACACCAGTTGATTGACGGTTGAGAGGCGGGACCAAAGAGCCAGAGCTCAACCCCCGCAAGCACAATTAGGTGAGTACAATTAGGTGAGTACACACACACACACACACACACACACACACACACACACACACACACACACACACACACACACACACACACACACACACACACACACACACACACACACACTGGGGAAGTAAGGAAGTGTTTACTTGGGGAAGTAAGGAAGTGTTTACTAGAGTTGGACGTGACGAAGGCTATAGGCCCAGATGGAATCTCCCCTTGGGTTCTAAAGGAAGGAGCAAGAGAACTGAGCCTACCACTCTCCATAGTGTATAACAAATCACTGGCAACAGGGGAACTGCCAGATATTTGGAAAGCAGCTAACGTAGTCCCGATATACAAGAAAGGGAATAGACAGGAGGCACTGAACTACAGGCCAGTGTCCCTAACCTGCATACCATGCAAGCTGATGGAGAAGATTGTGCGAAAAAAACTAGTGGAGCATCTGGACCGAAGGAACTTTGTAACACAGCATCAACATGGGTTCAGGGATGGCAGGTCCTGCCTCACAGGGTTACTTGAATTCTACGACCAGGCAACAAAAATAAAGCAAGAAAGAAAAGAGTGGGCAGACTGCATATTTTTGGATTGTCAGAAAGCCTTTGATACAGTGCCACACAAGAGGCTAGTGCGAAAGTTGGAGATGCAGGCTGGAGTGAGAGGGAAGGTACTCCGGTGGATAGAGGAGTACCTAAGCAACAGGAGACAACGAGTCTGTGTGAAAGGTGAGGTCTCAGATTGGCGAGACGTCACAAGTGGAGTCCCGCAGGGGTCAGTCCTTGGACCTATACTGTTTCTGGTATATGTAAATGATCTCCCAGAGGGTATTGATTCGTTCCTCTCAATGTTTGCCGACGATGCAAAAATTATGAGGAGGATTGAAACAGAGGATGATAGTAGGAGGCTACAAGATGACCTGGATAGACTGAGTGAATGGTCCAACAAATGGCTGTTGAAGTTCAACCCGAGTAAATGCAAAGTAATAAAACCAGTCAGTGGAAACAGGAGGCCAGGCACAGGATACAGAATAGGAGACGAAGTACTTAATGAAACAGACAGAGAGAAAGATCTAGGAGTTGATATCACACCAAACCTGTCTCCTGAAGCCCACATAAAGAGAATAACGTCTGCGGCATATGCGAGGCTGGCTAACATCAGAACGGCGTTCAGGAACCTGTGTAAGGAATCATTCAGAATCTTGTACACCACATATGTAAGACCAATCCTGGAGTATGCGGCCCCAGCATGGAGCCCGTACCTTGTCAAGCACAAGACGAAGCTGGAAAAAGTCCAAAGAAATGCTACTAGACTAGTCCCAGAACTAAGAGGCATGAGTTATGAGGAAAGGCTGCGGGAAATGCACCTTACGACACTGGAAGACAGAAGAGTAAGGGGGGACATGATCACAACCTACAAAATCCTCAGGGGAATTGACCGGGTAAACAAGGATGAACTATTCAAAACTGGTGGGACGCGAACAAGGGGACACAGGTGGAAGCTGAGTACCAAAATGAGCCACAGAGACGTTAGAAAGAACTTTTTCAGGGTCAGAGTAGTTAGTAAATGGAATGCATTAGGAAGTGATGTGGTGGAGGCTGACTCCATACACAGTTTCAAATGTAGATATGATAGAGCCCAATAGGCTCAGGAATCTGTACACCAGTTGATTGACGGTTGAGAGGCGGGACCAAAGAGCCAGAGCTCAACCCCCGCAAGCACAATTAGGTGAGTACAATTAGGTGAGTACACACACACACACACACACACACACACACACACACACACACACACACACACACACACACACACACACACACACACACACTGGGGAAGTAAGGAAGTGTTTACTTGGGGAAGTAAGGAAGTGTTTACTAGAGTTGGACGTGACGAAGGCTATAGGCCCAGATGGAATCTCCCCTTGGGTTCTAAAGGAAGGAGCAAGAGAACTGAGCCTACCACTCTCCATAGTGTATAACAAATCACTGGCAACAGGGGAACTGCCAGATATTTGGAAAGCAGCTAACGTAGTCCCGATATACAAGAAAGGGAATAGACAGGAGGCACTGAACTACAGGCCAGTGTCCCTAACCTGCATACCATGCAAGCTGATGGAGAAGATTGTGCGAAAAAAACTAGTGGAGCATCTGGAGCGAAGGAACTTTGTAACACAGCATCAACATGGGTTCAGGGATGGCAGGTCCTGCCTCACAGGGTTACTTGAATTCTACGACCAGGCAACAAAAATAAGGCAAGAAAGAGAAGAGTGGGCAGACTGCATATTTTTGGATTGTCAGAAAGCCTTTGATACAGTGCCACACAAGAGGCTAGTGCGAAAGTTGGAGATGCAGGCTGGAGTGAGAGGGAAGGTACTCCGGTGGATAGAGGAGTACCTAAGCAACAGGAGACAACGAGTCTGTGTGAAAGGTGAGGTCTCAGATTGGCGAGACGTCACAAGTGGAGTCCCGCAGGGGTCAGTCCTTGGACCTATAATGTTTCTGGTATATGTAAATGATCTCCCAGAGGGTATTGATTCGTTCCTCTCAATGTTTGCCGACGATGCAAAAATTATGAGGAGGATTGAAACAGAGGATGATTGTAGGAGGCTACAAGATGACCTGGATAGACTGAATGAATGGTCCAACAAATGGCTGTTGAAGTTCAACCCGAGTAAATGCAAAGTAATGAAACTAGGCAGTGGAAACAGGAGGCCAGGCACAGGATACAGAATAGGAGACGAAGTACTTAATGAAACAGACAGAGAGAATGATCTAGGAGTTGATATCACACCAAACCTGTCTCCTGAAGCCCACATAAAGAGAATAACGTCTGCGGCATATGCGAGGCTGGCTAACATCAGAACGGCGTTCAGGAACCTGTGTAAGGAATCATTCAGAATCTTGTACACCACATATGTAAGACCAATCCTGGAGTATGCGGCCCCAGCATGGAGCCCGTACCTTGCCAAGCACAAGACGAAGCTGGAAAAAGTCCAAAGGTATGCTACTAGACTAGTCCCAGAACTAAGAGGCATGAGTTATGAGGAAAGGCTGCGGGAAATGCACCTTACGACACTGGAAGACAGAAGAGTAAGGGGGGACATAATCACAACCTACAAAATCCTCCGGGGAATTGACCGGGTAAACAAGGATGAACTATTCAAAACTGGTGGGACGCGAACAAGGGGACACAGGTGGAAGCTGAGTACCCAAATGAGCCACAGAGACGTTAGAAAGAACTTTTTCAGGGTCAGAGTAGTTAGTAAATGGAATGCATTAGGAAGTGATGTGGTGGAGGCTGACTCCATACACAGTTTCAAATGTAGATATGATAGAGCCATAGAGGCTCAGGAATCTGTACACCAGTTGATTGACGGTTGAGAGGCGGGGCCAAAGAGCCAGAGCTCAACCCCCGCAAGCACAATTAGGTGAGTACAATTAGGTGAGTACACACACACACACACACACACACACACACACACACACACACACACACACACACACACACACACACACACACACACACACTGGGGAAGTAAGGAAGTGTTTACTTGGGGAAGTAAGGAAGTGTTTACTAGAGTTGGACGTGACGAAGGCTATAGGCCCAGATGGAATCTCCCCTTGGGTTCTAAAGGAAGGAGCAAGAGAACTGAGCCTACCACTCTCCATAGTGTATAACAAATCACTGGCAACAGGGGAACTGCCAGATATTTGGAAAGCAGCTAACGTAGTCCCGATATACAAGAAAGGGAATAGACAGGAGGCACTGAACTACAGGCCAGTGTCCCTAACCTGCATACCATGCAAGCTGATGGAGAAGATTGTGCGAAAAAAACTAGTGGAGCATCTGGAGCGAAGGAACTTTGTAACACAGCATCAACATGGGTTCAGGGATGGCAGGTCCTGCTTCACAGGGTTACTTGAATTCTACGACCAGGCAACAAAAATAAGGCAAGAAAGAGAAGAGTGGGCAGACTGCATATTTTTGGATTGTCAGAAAGCCTTTGATACAGTGCCACACAAGAGGCTAGTGCGAAAGTTGGAGATGCAGGCTGGAGTGAGAGGGAAGGTACTCCGGTGGATAGAGGAGTACCTAAGCAACAGGAGACAACGAGTCTGTGTGAAAGGTGAGGTCTCAGATTGGCGAGACGTCACATGTGGAGTCCCGCAGGGGTCAGTCCTTGGACCTATACTGTTTCTGGTATATGTAAATGATCTCCCAGAGGGTATTGATTCGTTCCTCTCAATGTTTGCCGACGATGCAAAAATTATGAGGAGGATTGAAACAGAGGATGATAGTAGGAGGCTACAAGATGACCTGGATAGACTGAATGAATGGTCCAACAAATGGCTGTTGAAGTTCAACCCGAGTAAATGCAAAGTAATGAACCTAGGCAGTGGAAACAGGAGGCCAGGCACAGGATACAGAATAGGAGACGAAGTACTTAATGAAACAGACAGAGAGAAAGATCTAGGAGTTGATATCACACCAAACCTGTCTCCTGAAGCCCACATAAAGAGAATAACGTCTGCGGCATATGCGAGGCTGGCTAACATCAGAACGGCGTTCAGGAACCTGTGTAAGGAATCATTCAGAATCTTGTACACCACATATGTAAGACCAATCCTGGAGTATGCGGCCCCAGCATGGAGCCCGTACCTTGTCAAGCACAAGACGAAGCTGGAAAAAGTCCAAAGGTATGCTACTAGACTAGTCCCAGAACTAAGAGGCATGAGTTATGAGGAAAGGCTGCGGGAAATGCACCTTACGACACTGGAAGACAGAAGAGTAAGGGGGGACATGATCACAACCTACAAAATCCTCCGGGGAATTGACCGGGTAAACAAGGATGAACTATTCAAAACTGGTGGGACGCGAACAAGGGGACACAGGTGGAAGCTGAGTACCAAAATGAGCCACAGAGACGTTAGAAAGAACTTTTTCAGGGTCAGAGTAGTTAGTAAATGGAATGCATTAGGAAGTGATGTGGTGGAGGCTGACTCCATACACAGTTTCATATGTAGATATGATAGAGCCCAATAGGCTCAGGAATCTGTACACCAGTTGATTGACGGTTGAGAGGCGGGACCAAAGAGCCAGAGCTCAACCCCCGCAAGCACAATTAGGTGAGTACAATTAGGTGAGTACACACACACACACACACACACACACACACACACACACACACACACACACACACTGGGGAAGTAAGGAAGTGTTTACTTGGGGAAGTAAGGAAGTGTTTACTAGAGTTGGACGTGACGAAGGCTATAGGCCCAGATGGAATCTCCCCTTGGGTTCTAAAGGAAGGAGCAAGAGAACTGAGCCTACCACTCTCCATAGTGTATAACAAATCACTGGCAACAGGGGAACTGCCAGATATTTGGAAAGCAGCTAACGTAGTCCCGATATACAAGAAAGGGAATAGACAGGAGGCACTGAACTACAGGCCAGTGTCCCTAACCTGCATACCATGCAAGCTGATGGAGAAGATTGTGCGAAAAAAACTAGTGGAGCATCTGGACCGAAGGAACTTTGTAACACAGCATCAACATGGGTTCAGGGATGGCAGGTCCTGCCTCACAGGGTTACTTGAATTCTACGACCAGGCAACAAAAATAAGGCAAGAAAGAGAAGAGTGGGCAGACTGCATATTTTTGGATTGTCAGAAAGCCTTTGATACAGTGCCACACAAGAGGCTAGTGCGAAAGTTGGAGATGCAGGCTGGAGTGAGAGGGAAGGTACTCCGGTGGATAGAGGAGTACCTAAGCAACAGGAGACAACGAGTCTGTGTGAAAGGTGAGGTCTCAGATTGGCGAGACGTCACAAGTGGAGTCCCGCAGGGGTCAGTCCTTGGACCTATATTGTTTCTGGTATATGTAAATGATCTCCCAGAGGGTATAGATTCGTTCCTCTCAATGTTTGCCGACGATGCAAAAATTATGAGGAGGATTGAAACAGAGGATGATTGTAGGAGGCTACAAGATGACCTGGATAGACTGAGTGAATGGGCCAACAAATGGCTGTTGAAGTTCAACCCGAGTAAATGCAAAGTAATGAAACTAGGCAGTGGAAACAGGAGGCCAGGCACAGGATACAGAATAGGAGACGAAGTACTTAATGAAACAGACAGAGAGAAAGATCTAGGAGTTGATATCACACCAAACCTGTCTCCTGAAGCCCACATAAAGAGAATAACGTCTGCGGCATATGCGAGGCTGGCTAACATCAGAACGGCGTTCAGAAACCTGTGTAAGGAATCATTCAGAATCTTGTACACCACATATGTAAGACCAATCCTGGAGTATGCGGCCCCAGCATGGAGCCCGTACCTTGTCAAGCACAAGACGAAGCTGGAAAAAGTCCAAAGGTATGCTACTAGACTAGTCCCAGAACTAAGAGGCATGAGTTATGAGGAAAGGCTGCGGGAAATGCACCTTACGACACTGGAAGACAGAAGAGTAAGGGGGGACATGATCACAACCTACAAAATCCTCAGGGGAATTGACCGGGTAAACAAGGATGAACTATTCAAAACTGGTGGGACGCGAACAAGGGGACACAGGTGGAAGCTGAGTACCAAAATGAGCCACAGAGACGTTAGAAAGAACTTTTTCAGGGTCAGAGTAGTTAGTAAATGGAATGCATTAGGAAGTGATGTGGTGGAGGCTGACTCCATACACAGTTTCAAATGTAGATATGATAGAGCCCAATAGGCTCAGGAATCTGTACACTAGTTGATTGACGGTTGAGAGGCGGGACGAAAGAGCCAGAGCTCAACCCCCGCAAGCACAATTAGGTGAGTACAATTAGGTGAGTACACACACACACACACACACACACACACACACACACACACACACACACACACACACACACACACACACACACACTGGGGAAGTAAGGAAGTGTTTACTTGGGGAAGTAAGGAAGTGTTTACTAGAGTTGGACGTGACGAAGGCTATAGGCCCAGATGGAATCTCCCCTTGGGTTCTAAAGGAAGGAGCAAGAGAACTGAGCCTACCACTCTCCATAGTGTATAACAAATCACTGGCAACAGGGGAACTGCCAGATATTTGGAAAGCAGCTAACGTAGTCCCGATATACAAGAAAGGGAATAGACAGGAGGCACTGAACTACAGGCCAGTGTCCCTAACCTGCATACCATGCAAGCTGATGGAGAAGATTGTGCGAAAAAAACTAGTGGAGCATCTGGACCGAAGGAACTTTGTAACACAGCATCAACATGGGTTCAGGGATGGCAGGTCCTGCCTCACAGGGTTACTTGAATTCTACGACCAGGCAACAAAAATAAGGCAAGAAAGAGAAGAGTGGCCAGACTGCATATTTTTGGATTGTCAGAAAGCCTTTGATACAGTGCCACACAAGAGGCTAGTGCGAAAGTTGGAGATGCAGGCTGGAGTGAGAGGGAAGGTACTCCGGTGGATAGAGGAGTACCTAAGCAACAGGAGACAACGAGTCTGTGTGAAAGGTGAGGTCTCAGATTGGCGAGACGTCACAAGTGGAGTCCCGCAGGGGTCAGTCCTTGGACCTATATTGTTTCTGGTATATGTAAATGATCTCCCAGAGGGTATAGATTCGTTCCTCTCAATGTTTGCCGACGATGCAAAAATTATGAGGAGGATTGAAACAGAGGATGATTGTAGGAGGCTACAAGATGACCTGGATAGACTGAGTGAATGGTCCAACAAATGGCTGTTGAAGTTCAACCCGAGTAAATGCAAAGTAATGAAACTAGGCAGTGGAAACAGGAGGCCAGGCACAGGATACAGAATAGGAGACGAAGTACTTAATGAAACAGACAGAGAGAAAGATCTAGGAGTTGATATCACACCAAACCTGTCTCCTGAAGCCCACATAAAGAGAATAACGTCTGCGGCATATGCGAGGCTGGCTAACATCAGAACGGCGTTCAGAAACCTGTGTAAGGAATCATTCAGAATCTTGTACACCACATATGTAAGACCAATCCTGGAGTATGCGGCCCCAGCATGGAGCCCGTACCTTGTCAAGCACAAGACGAAGCTGGAAAAAGTCCAAAGGTATGCTACTAGACTAGTCCCAGAACTAAGAGGCATGAGTTATGAGGAAAGGCTGCGGGAAATGCACCTTACGACACTGGAAGACAGAAGAGTAAGGGGGGACATGATCACAACCTACAAAATCCTCAGGGGAATTGACCGGGTAAACAAGGATGAACTATTCAAAACTGGTGGGACGCGAACAAGGGGACACAGGTGGAAGCTGAGTACCAAAATGAGCCACAGAGACGTTAGAAAGAACTTTTTCAGGGTCAGAGTAGTTAGTAAATGGAATGCATTAGGAAGTGATGTGGTGGAGGCTGACTCCATACACAGTTTCAAATGTAGATATGATAGAGCCCAATAGGCTCAGGAATCTGTACACTAGTTGATTGACGGTTGAGAGGCGGGACGAAAGAGCCAGAGCTCAACCCCCGCAAGCACAATTAGGTGAGTACAATTAGGTGAGTACACACACACACACACACACACACACACACACACACACACACACACACACACACACACACACACACACACACACACTGGGGAAGTAAGGAAGTGTTTACTTGGGGAAGTAAGGAAGTGTTTACTAGAGTTGGACGTGACGAAGGCTATAGGCCCAGATGGAATCTCCCCTTGGGTTCTAAAGGAAGGAGCAAGAGAACTGAGCCTACCACTCTCCATAGTGTATAACAAATCACTGGCAACAGGGGAACTGCCAGATATTTGGAAAGCAGCTAACGTAGTCCCGATATACAAGAAAGGGAATAGACAGGAGGCACTGAACTACAGGCCAGTGTCCCTAACCTGCATACCATGCAAGCTGATGGAGAAGATTGTGCGAAAAAAACTAGTGGAGCATCTGGACCGAAGGAACTTTGTAACACAGCATCAACATGGGTTCAGGGATGGCAGGTCCTGCCTCACAGGGTTACTTGAATTCTACGACCAGGCAACAAAAATAAGGCAAGAAAGAGAAGAGTGGCCAGACTGCATATTTTTGGATTGTCAGAAAGCCTTTGATACAGTGCCACACAAGAGGCTAGTGCGAAAGTTGGAGATGCAGGCTGGAGTGAGAGGGAAGGTACTCCGGTGGATAGAGGAGTACCTAAGCAACAGGAGACAACGAGTCTGTGTGAAAGGTGAGGTCTCAGATTGGCGAGACGTCACAAGTGGAGTCCCGCAGGGGTCAGTCCTTGGACCTATATTGTTTCTGGTATATGTAAATGATCTCCCAGAGGGTATAGATTCGTTCCTCTCAATGTTTGCCGACGATGCAAAAATTATGAGGAGGATTGAAACAGAGGATGATTGTAGGAGGCTACAAGATGACCTGGATAGACTGAGTGAATGGTCCAACAAATGGCTGTTGAAGTTCAACCCGAGTAAATGCAAAGTAATGAAACTAGGCAGTGGAAACAGGAGGCCAGGCACAGGATACAGAATAGGAGACGAAGTACTTAATGAAACAGACAGAGAGAAAGATCTAGGAGTTGATATCACACCAAACCTGTCTCCTGAAGCCCACATAAAGAGAATAACGTCTGCGGCATATGCGAGGCTGGCTAACATCAGAACGGCGTTCAGGAACCTGTGTAAGGAATCATTCAGAATCTTGTACACCACATATGTAAGACCAATCCTGGAGTATGCGGCCCCAGCATGGAGCCCGTACCTTGTCAAGCACAAGACGAAGCTGGAAAAAGTCCAAAGGTATGCTACTAGACTAGTCCCAGAACTAAGAGGCATGAGTTATGAGGAAAGGCTGCGGGAAATGCACCTTACGACACTGGAAGACAGAAGAGTAAGGGGGGACATGATCACAACCTACAAAATCCTCAGGGGAATTGACCGGGTAAACAAGGATGAACTATTCAAAACTGGTGGGACGCGAACAAAGGGACACAGGTGGAAGCTGAGTACCAAAATGAGCCACAGAGACGTTAACAAGAAAAAACTTCAGGGTCAGAGTAGTTAGTAAATGGAATGCATTAGGAAGTGATGTGGTGGAGGCTGACTCCATACACAGTTTCAAATGTAGATATGATAGAGCCCAATAGGCTCAGGAATCTGTACACCAGTTGATTGACGTTTGAGAGGCGGGACCAAAGAGCCAGAGCTCAACCCCCGCAAGCACAATTAGGTGAGTACAATTAGGTGAGTACACACACACACACACACACACACACACACACACACACACACACACACACACACACACACACACACACACTGGGGAAGTAAGGAAGTGTTTACTTGGGGAAGTAAGGAAGTGTTTACTAGAGTTGGACGTGACGAAGGCTATAGGCCCAGATGGAATCTCCCCTTGGGTTCTAAAGGAAGGAGCAAGAGAACTGAGCCTACCACTCTCCATAGTGTATAACAAATCACTGGCAACAGGGGAACTGCCAGATATTTGGAAAGCAGCTAACGTAGTCCCGATATACAAGAAAGGGAATAGACAGGAGGCACTGAACTACAGGCCAGTGTCCCTAACCTGCATACCATGCAAGCTGATGGAGAAGATTGTGCGAAAAAAACTAGTGGAGCATCTGGACCGAAGGAACTTTGTAACCCAGCATCAACATGGGTTCAGGGATGGCAGGTCCTGCCTCACAGGGTTACTTGAATTCTACGACCAGGCAACAAAAATAAGGCAAGAAAGAGAAGAGTGGGCAGACTGCATATTTTTGGATTGTCAGAAAGCCTTTGATACAGTGCCACACAAGAGGCTAGTGCGAAAGTTGGAGATGCAGGCTGGAGTGAGAGGGAAGGTACTCCGGTGGATAGAGGAGTACCTAAGCAACAGGAGACAATGAGTCTGTGTGAAAGGTGAGGTCTCAGATTGGCGAGACGTCACAAGTGGAGTCCCGCAGGGGTCAGTCCTTGGACCTATATTGTTTCTGGTATATGTAAATGATCTCCCAGAGGGTATAGATTCGTTCCTCTCAATGTTTGCCGACGATGCAAAAATTATGAGGAGGATTGAAACAGAGGATGATTGTAGGAGGCTACAAGATGACCTGGATAGACTGAGTGAATGGTCCAACAAATGGCTGCTGAAGTTCAACCCGAGTAAATGCAAAGTAATGAAACTAGGCAGTGGAAACAGGAGGCCAGGCACAGGATACAGAATAGGAGACGAAGTACTTAATGAAACAGACAGAGAGAAAGATCTAGGAGTTGATATCACACCAAACCTGTCTCCTGAAGCCCACATAAAGAGAATAACGTCTGCGGCATATGCGAGGCTGGCTAACATCAGAACGGCGTTCAGGAACCTGTGTAAGGAATCATTCAGAATCTTGTACACCACATATGTAAGACCAATCCTGGAGTATGCGGCCCCAGCATGGAGCCCGTACCTTGTCAAGCACAAGACGAAGCTGGAAAAAGTCCAAAGGTATGCTACTAGACTAGTCCCAGAACTAAGAGGCATGAGTTATGAGGAAAGGCTGCTGGAAATGCACCTTACGACACTGGAAGACAGAAGAGTAAGGGGGGACATGATCACAACCTACAAAATCCTCAGGGGAATTGACCGGGTAAACAAGGATGAACTATTCAAAACTGGTGGGACGCGAACAAGGGGACACAGGTGGAAGATGAGTACCAAAATGAGCCACAGAGACGTTAGAAAGAACTTTTTCAGGGTCAGAGTAGTTAGTAAATGGAATGCATTAGGAAGTGATGTGGTGGAGGCTGACTCCATACACAGTTTCAATTGTAGATATGATAGAGCCCAATAGGCTCAGGAATCTGTACACCAGTTGATTGACGGTTGAGAGGCGGGACGAAAGAGCCAGAGCTCAACCCCCGCAAGCACAATTAGGTGAGTACAATTAGGTGAGTACACACACAAACACACACACACACACACACACACACACACACACACACACACACACACACACACACACACACACACACACACACACACACACACACACACACACACACACACACACTGGGGAAGTAAGGAAGTGTTTACTTGGGGAAGTAAGGAAGTGTTTACTAGAGTTGGACGTGACGAAGGCTATAGGCCTAGATGGAATCTCCCCTTGGGTTCTAAAGGAAGGAGCAAGAGAACTGAGCCTACCACTCTCCATAGTGTATAACAAATCACTGGCAACAGGGGAACTGCCAGATATTTGGAAAGCAGCTAACGTAGTCCCGATATACAAGAAAGGGAATAGACAGGAGGCACTGAACTACAGGCCAGTGTCCCTAACCTGCATACCATGCAAGCTGATGGAGAAGATTGTGCGAAAAAAACTAGTGGAGCATCTGGACCGAAGGAACTTTGTAACACAGCATCAACATGGGTTCAGGGATGGCAGGTCCTGCCTCACAGGGTTACTTGAATTCTACGACCAGGCAACAAAAATAAGGCAAGAAAGAGAAGAGTGGGCAGACTGCATATTTTTGGATTGTCAGAAAGCCTTTGATACAGTGCCACACAAGAGGCTAGTGCGAAAGTTGG
Source organism: Procambarus clarkii (assembly GCF_040958095.1). Classification (NCBI taxonomy): domain Eukaryota; kingdom Metazoa; phylum Arthropoda; class Malacostraca; order Decapoda; family Cambaridae; genus Procambarus; species Procambarus clarkii. The sequence goes on from NC_091160.1 coordinate 2,313,748, forward strand.
AGATATAGGCTGGAGTGAGAGGGAAGGTACTCCGGTGGATAGAGGAGTACCTAAGCAACAGGAGACAACGAGTCTGTGTGAAAGGTGAGGTCTCAGATTGGCGAGACGTCACAAGTGGAGTCCCGCAGGGGTCAGTCCTTGGACCTATACTGTTTCTGGTATATGTAAATGATCTCCCAGAGGGTATTGATTCGTTCCTCTCAATGTTTGCCGACGATGCAAAAATTATGAGGAGGATTGAAACAGAGGATAATAGTAGGAGGCTACAAGATGACCTGGATAGACTGAGTGAATGGTCCAAGAAATGGCTGTTGAAGTTCAACCCGAGTAAATGCAAAGTAATGAAACTAGGCAGTGGAAACAGGAGGCCAGGCACAGGATACAGAATAGGAGACGAAGTACTTAATGAAACAGACAGAGAGAAAGATCTAGGAGTTGATATCACACCAAACCTGTCTCCTGAAGCCCACATAAAGAGAATAACGTCTGCGGCATATGCGAGGCTGGCTAACATCAGAACGGCGTTCAGGAACCTGTGTAAGGAATCATTCAGAATCTTGTACACCACATATGTAAGACCAATCCTGGAGTATGCGGCCCCAGCATGGAGCCCGTACCTTGTCAAGCACAAGACGAAGCTGGAAAAAGTCCAAAGGTATGCTACTAGACTAGTCCCAGAACTAAGAGGCATGAGTTATGAGGAAAGGCTGCGGGAAATGCACCTTACGACACTGGAAGACAGAAGAGTAAGGGGGGACATGATCACAACCTACAAAATCCTCAGGGGAATTGACCGGGTAAACAAGGATGAACTATTCAAAACTGGTGGGACGCGAACAAGGGGACACAGGTGGAAGCTGAGTACCAAAATGAGCCACAGAGACGTTAGAAAGAACTTTTTCAGGGTCAGAGTAGTTAGTAAATGGAATGCATTAGGAAGTGATGTGGTGGAGGCTGACTCCATACACAGTTTCAAATGTAGATATGATAGAGCCCAATAGGCTCAGGAATCTGTACACCAGTTGATTGACGGTTGAGAGGCGGGACCAAAGAGCCAGAGCTCAACCCCCGCAAGCACAATTAGGTGAGTACAATTAGGTGAGTACACACACACACACACACACACACACACACACACACACACACACACACACACACACACACACACACACACACACACACACACACTGGGGAAGTAAGGAAGTGTTTACTTGGGGAAGTAAGGAAGTGTTTACTAGAGTTGGACGTGACGAAGGCTATAGGCCCAGATGGAATCTCCCCTTGGGTTCTAAAGGAAGGAGCAAGAGAACTGAGCCTACCACTCTCCATAGTGTATAACAAATCACTGGCAACAGGGGAACTGCCAGATATTTGGAAAGCAGCTAACGTAGTCCCGATATAGAAGAAAGGGAATAGACAGGAGGCACTGAACTACAGGCCAGTGTCCCTAACCTGCATACCATGCAAGCTGATGGAGAAGATTGTGCGAAAAAAACTAGTGGAGCATCTGGACCGAAGGAACTTTGTAACACAGCATCAACATGGGTTCAGGGATGGCAGGTCCTGCCTCACAGGGTTACTTGAATTCTACGACCAGGCAACAAAAATAAAGCAAGAAAGAAAAGAGTGGGCAGACTGCATATTTTTGGATTGTCAGAAAGCCTTTGATACAGTGCCACACAAGAGGCTAGTGCGAAAGTTGGAGATGCAGGCTGGAGTGAGAGGGAAGGTACTCCGGTGGATAGAGGAGTACCTAAGCAACAGGAGACAACGAGTCTGTGTGAAAGGTGAGGTCTCAGATTGGCGAGACGTCACAAGTGGAGTCCCGCAGGGGTCAGTCCTTGGACCTATATTGTTTCTGGTATATGTAAATGATCTCCCAGAGGGTATAGATTCGTTCCTCTCAATGTTTGCCGACGATGCAAAAATTATGAGGAGGATTGAAACAGAGGATGATTGTAGGAGGCTACAAGATGACCTGGATAGACTGAGTGAATGGTCCAACAAATGGCTGTTGAAGTTCAACCCGAGTAAATGCAAAGTAATGAAACTAGGCAGTGGAAACAGGAGGCCAGGCACAGGATACAGAATAGGAGACGAAGTACTTAATGAAACAGACAGAGAGAAAGATCTAGGAGTTGATATCACACCAAACCTGTCTCCTGAAGCCCACATAAAGAGAATAACGTCTGCGGCATATGCGAGGCTGGCTAACATCAGAACGGCGTTCAGGAACCTGTGTAAGGAATCATTCAGAATCTTGTACACCACATATGTAAGACCAATCCTGGAGTATGCGGCCCCAGCATGGAGCCCGTACCTTGTCAAGCACAAGACGAAGCTGGAAAAAGTACAAAGGTATGCTACTAGACTAGTCCCAGAACTAAGAGGCATGAGTTATGAGGAAAGGCTGCGGGAAATGCACCTTACGACACTGGAAGACAGAGGAGTAAGGGGGGACATGATCACAACCTACAAAATCCTCAGGGGAATTGACCGGGTAAACAAGGATGAACTATTCAAAACTGGTGGGACGCGAACAAGGGGACACAGGTGGAAGCTGAGTACCAAAATGAGCCACAGAGACGTTAGAAAGAACTTTTTCATGGTCAGAGTAGTTAGTAAATGGAATGCATTAGGAAGTGATGTGGTGGAGGCTGACTCCATACACAGTTTCAAATGTAGATATGATAGAGCCCAATAGGCTCAGGAAACTGTACACCAGTTGATTGACGGTTGAGAGGCGGGACCAAAGAGCCAGAGCTCAACCCCCGCAAGCACAATTAGGTGAGTACAATTAGGTGAGTACACACACACACACACACACACACACACACACACACACACACACACACACACACACACACACACACAGATGACGCAAAATTAATGAGAAGAGTTGTGACAGACGAGGATTGTAGGATCCTCCAAGAGGACTTAAACAGGCTGCAGAGATGGTCAGGGAAATGGCTACTGGAGTTTAACACCAGTAAATGTAAAGTTATGGAAATGGGATCAGGTGACAGGAGACCAAATGGACAGTACACAATGAAGGGGAACAGCCTACCTGTACCGATTCGAGAAAGAGACCTGGGAGTGGATGTGACACCTAATCTAACTCCTGAGGCACATATAAATAGGATAACGACAGCAGCGTACTCTACACTGGCGAAAATTAAAACTTCATTCAGAAACCTAAATGAGGAAGCTTTTAGGGCACTTTACACTGCCTACGTGAGACCCGTCTTAGAGTATGCCGCGCCATCATGGAGCCCCCACCTGAAGAAACACATAAAGAAACTGGAGAAGGTTCAGAGGTTTGCGACGAGGCTTGTCCCAGAGCTACGAGGGATGGGATATGAAGAGCGGCTGAAGGAACTGAACCTTACGACACTAGAGAAAAGAAGGGAGAGAGGAGATATGATAGGGACATATAAAATACTCAGGGGAATTGACAAAGTGGAAATAGATGAAATGTTCACACGTAATAATAACAGAACGAGGGGACATGGGTGGAAACTGGAAACTCAGATGAGTCACAGAGATGTTAGGAAGTTTTCTTTTAGCGTGAGAGTAGTAGAAAAATGGAATGCACTTGGGGAACAGGTTGTGGAAGCAAATACTATTCATACTTTTAAAACTAGGTATGATAGGGAAATGGGACAGGAGTCATTGCTGTAAACAACCGATAGCTAGAAAGGCGGGATCCAAGAGTCAATGCTCGATCCTGCAAGCACATATAGGTGAGTACATATAGGTGAGTACACACACACACACACACACACACACTGGGGAAGTAAGGAAGTGTTTACTTGGGGAAGTAAGGAAGTGTTTACTAGAGTTGGACGTGACGAAGGCTATAGGCCCAGATGGAATCTCCCCTTGGGTTCTAAAGGAAGGAGCAAGAGAACTGAGCCTACCACTCTCCATAGTGTATAACAAATCACTGGCAACAGGGGAACTGCCAGATATTTGGAAAGCAGCTAACGTAGTCCCGATATACAAGAAAGGGAATAGACAGGAGGCACTGAACTACAGGCCAGTGTCCCTAACCTGCATACCATGCAAGCTGATGGAGAAGATTGTGCGAAAAAAACTAGTGGAGCATCTGGACCGAAGGAACTTTGTAACACAGCATCAACATGGGTTCAGGGATGGCAGGTCCTGCCTCACAGGGTTACTTGAATTCTACGACCAGGCAACAAAAATAAGGCAAGAAAGAGAAGAGTGGGCAGACGGCATATTTTTGGATTGTCAGAAAGCCTTTGATACAGTGCCACACAAGAGGCTAGTGCGAAAGTTGGAGATGCAGGCTGGAGTGAGAGGGAAGGTACTCCGGTGGATAGAGGAGTACCTAAGCAACAGGAGACAACGAGTCTGTGTGAAAGGTGAGGTCTCAGATTGGCGAGACGTCACAAGTGGAATCCCGCAGGGGTCAGTCCTTGGACTTATATTGTTTCTGGTATATGTAAATGATCTCCCAGAGGGTATAGATTCGTTCCTCTCAATGTTTGCCGACGATGCAAAAATTATGAGGAGGATTGAAACAGAGAATGATTGTAGGAGGCTACAAGATGACCTGGATAGACTGAGTGAATGGTCCAACAAATGGCTGTTGAAGTTCAACCCGAGTAAATGCAAAGTAATGAAACTAGGCAGTGGAAACAGGAGGCCAGGCACAGGATACAGAATAGGAGACGAAGTACTTAATGAAACAGACAGAGAGAAAGATCTAGGAGTTGATATCACACCAAACCTGTCTCCTGAAGCCCACATAAAGAGAATAACGTCTGCGGCATATGCGAGGCTGGCTAACATCAGAACGGCGTTCAGGAACCTGTGTAAGGAATCATTCAGAATCTTGTACACCACATATGTAAGACCAATCCTGGAGTATGCGGCCCCAGCATGGAGCCCGTACCTTGTCAAGCACAAGACGAAGCTGGAAAAAGTCCAAAGGTATGCTACTAGACTAGTCCCAGAACTAAGAGGCATGAGTTATGAGGAAAGGCTGCGGGAAATGCACCTTACGACACTGGAAGACAGAAGAGTAAGGGGGGACATGATCACAACCTACAAAATCCTCAGGGGAATTGACCGGGTAAACAAGGATGAACTATTCAAAACTGGTGGGACGCGAACAAGGGGACACAGGTGGAAGCTGAGTACCAAAATGAGCCACAGAGACGTTAGAAAGAACTTTTTCAGGGTCAGAGTAGTTAGTAAATGGAATGCATTAGGAAGTGATGTGGTGGAGGCTGACTCCATACACAGTTTCAAATGTAGATATGATAGAGCCCAATAGGCTCAGGAAACTGTACACCAGTTGATTGACGGTTGAGAGGCGGGACCAAAGAGCCAGAGCTCAACCCCCGCAAGCACAATTAGGTGAGTACAATTAGGTGAGTACACACACACACACACACACACACACACACACACACACACACACACACACACACACACACACACACACACACACACACACACACACACACAGATGACGCAAAATTAATGAGAAGAGTTGTGACAGACGAGGATTGTAGGATCCTCCAAGAGGACTTAAACAGGCTGCAGAGATGGTCAGGGAAATGGCTACTGGAGTTTAACACCAGTAAATGTAAACTTATGGAAATGGGATCAGGTGACAGGAGACCAAATGGACAGTACACAATGAAGGGGAACAGCCTACCTGTACCGATTCGAGAAAGAGACCTGGGAGTGGATGTGACACCTAATCTAACTCCTGAGGCACATATAAATAGGATAACGACAGCAGCGTACTCTACACTGGCGAAAATTAGAACTTCATTCAGAAACCTAAATGAGGAAGCTTTTAGGGCGCTTTACACTGCCTACGTGAGACCCGTCTTAGAGTATGCCGCGCCATCATGGAGCCCCCACCTGAAGAAACACATAAAGAAACTGGAGAAGGTTCAGAGGTTTGCGACGAGGCTTGTCCCAGAGCTACGAGGGATGGGATATGAAGAGCGGCTGAAGGAACTGAACCTTACGACACTAGAGAAAAGAAGGGAGAGAGGAGATATGATAGGGACATATAAAATACTCAGGGGAATTGACAAAGTGGAAATAGATGAAATGTTCACACGTAATAATAACAGAACGAGGGGACATGGGTGGAAACTGGAAACTCAGATGAGTCACAGAGATGTTAGCAAGTTTTCTTTTAGCGTTAGAGTAGTAGAAAAATGGAATGCACTTGGGGAACAGGTTGTGGAAGCAAATACTATTCATACTTTTAAAACTAGGTATGATAGGGAAATGGGACAGGAGTCATTGCTGTAAACAACCGATAGCTAGAAAGGCGGGATCCAAGAGTCAATGCTCGATCCTGCAAGCACATATAGGTGAGTACATATAGGTGAGTACACACACACACACACACACACACACTGGGGAAGTAAGGAAGTGTTTACTTGGGGAAGTAAGGAAGTGTTTACTAGAGTTGGACGTGACGAAGGCTATAGGCCCAGATGGAATCTCCCCTTGGGTTCTAAAGGAAGGAGCAAGAGAACTGAGCCTACCACTCTCCATAGTGTATAACAAATCACTGGCAACAGGGGAACTGCCAGATATTTGGAAAGCAGCTAACGTAGTCCCGATATACAAGAAAGGGAATAGACAGGAGGCACTGAACTACAGGCCAGTGTCCCTAACCTGCATACCATGCAAGCTGATGGAGAAGATTGTGCGAAAAAAACTAGTGGAGCATCTGGACCGAAGGAACTTTGTAACACAGCATCAACATGGGTTCAGGGATGGCAGGTCCTGCCTCACAGGGTTACTTGAATTCTACGACCAGGCAACAAAAATAAGGCAAGAAAGAGAAGAGTGGGCAGACTGCATATTTTTGGATTGTCAGAAAGCCTTTGATACAGTGCCACACAAGAGGCTAGTGCGAAAGTTGAAGATGCAGGCTGGAGTGAGAGGGAAGGTACTCCGGTGGATAGAGGAGTACCTAAGCAACAGGAGACAACGAGTCTGTGTGAAAGGTGAGGTCTCAGATTGGCGAGACGTCACAAGTGGAGTCCCGCAGGGGTCAGTCCTTGGACCTATATTGTTTCTGGTATATGTAAATGATCTCCCAGAGGGTATAGATTCGTTCCTCTCAATGTTTGCCGACGATGCAAAAATTATGAGGAGGATTGAAACAGAGGATGATTGTAGGAGGCTACAAGATGACCTGGATAGACTGAGTGAATGGTCCAACAAATGGCTGTTGAAGTTCAACCCGAGTAAATGCAAAGTAATGAAACTAGGCAGTGGAAACAGGAGGCCAGGCACAGGATACAGAATAGGAGACGAAGTACTTAATGAAACAGACAGAGAGAAAGATCTAGGAGTTGATATCACACCAAACCTGTCTCCTGAAGCCCACATAAAGAGAATAACGTCTGCGGCATATGCGAGGCTGGCTAACATCAGAACGGCGTTCAGGAACCTGTGTAAGGAATCATTCAGAATCTTGTACACCACATATGTAAGACCAATCCTGGAGTATGCGGCCCCAGCATGGAGCCCGTACCCTGTCAAGCACAAGACGAAGCTGGAAAAAGTCCAAAGGTATGCTACTAGACTAGTCCCAGAACTAAGAGGCATGAGTTATGAGGAAAGGCTGCGGGAAATGCACCTTACGACACTGGAAGACAGAAGAGTAAGGGGGGACATGATCACAACCTACAAAATCCTCAGGGGAATTGACCGGGTAAACAAGGACGAACTATTCAAAACTGGTGGGACGCGAACAAGGGGACACAGGTGGAAGCTGAGTACCAAAATGAGCCACAGAGACGTTAGAAAGAACTTTTTCAGGGTCAGAGTAGTTAGTAAATGGAATGCATTAGGAAGTGATGTGGTGGAGGCTGACTCCATACACCGTTTCAAATGTAGATATGATAGAGCCCAATAGGCTCAGGAATCTGTACACCAGTTGATTGACGGTTGAGAGGCGGGACCAAAGAGCCAGAGCTCAACCCCCGCAAGCACAATTAGGTGAGTACAATTAGGTGAGTACACACACACACACACACACACACACACACACACACACACACACACACACACACACACACACACACACACACACACGCACGCACGCACGCACGCACGCACGCACGCACGCACGCACACACACACACACACACACACACACACACACACACACACACACACACACACACACACACACACACACACACACACACACACACACACACACACACACACTGGGGAAGTAAGGAAGTGTTTACTTGGGGAAGTAAGGAAGTGTTTACTAGAGTTGGACGTGACGAAGGCTATAGGCCCAGATGGAATCTCCCCTTGGGTTCTAAAGGAAGAAGCAAGAGAACTGAGCCTACCACTCTCCATAGTGTATAACAAATCACTGGCAACAGGGGAACTGCCAGATATTTGGAAAGCAGCTAACGTAGTCCCGATATACAAGAAAGGGAATAGACAGGAGGCACTGAACTACAGGCCAGTGTCCCTAACCTGCATACCATGCAAGCTGATGGAGAAGATTGTGCGAAAAAAACTAGTGGAGCATCTGGACCGAAGGAACTTTGTAACACAGCATCAACATGGGTTCAGGGATGGCAGGTCCTGCCTCACAGGGTTACTTGAATTCTACGACCAGGCAACAAAAATAAAGCAAGAAAGAAAAGAGTGGGCAGACTGCATATTTTTGGATTGTCAGAAAGCCTTTGATACAGTGCCACACAAGAGGCTAGTGCGAAAGTTGGAGATGCAGTCTGGAGTGAGAGGGAAGGTACTCCGGTGGATAGAGGAGTACCTAAGCAACAGGAGACAACGAGTCTGTGTGAAAGGTGAGGTCTCAGATTGGCGAGACGTCACAAGTGGAGTCCCGCAGGGGTCAGTCCTTGGACCTATATTGTTTCTGGTATATGTAAATGATCTCCCAGAGGGTATAGATTCGTTCCTCTCAATGTTTGCCGACGATGCAAAAATTATGAGGAGGATTGAAACAGAGGATGATTGTAGGAGGCTACAAGATGACCTGGATAGACTGAGTGAATGGTCCAACAAATGGCTGTTGAAGTTCAACCCGAGTAAATGCAAAGTAATGAAACTAGTCAGTGGAAACTGGAGCCCAGGCACAGGATACAGAATAGGAGACGAAGTACTTAATGAAACAGACAGAGAGAAAGATCTAGGAGTTGATATCACACCAAACCTGTCTCCTGAAGCCCACATAAAGAGAATAACGTCTGCGGCATATGCGAGGCTGGCTAACATCAGAACGGCGTTCAGGAACCTGTGTAAGGAATCATTCAGAATCTTGTACACCACATATGTAAGACCAATCCTGGAGTATGCGGCCCCAGCATGGAGCCCGTACCTTGTCAAGCACAAGACGAAGCTGGAAAAAGTCCAAAGGTATGCTACTAGACTAGTCCCAGAACTAAGAGGCATGAGTTATGAGGAAAGGCTGCGGGAAATGCACCTTACGACACTGGAAGACGGAGGAGTAAGGGGGGACATGATCACAACCTACAAAATCCTCAGGGGAATTGACCGGGTAAACAAGGATGAACTATTCAAAACTGGTGGGACGCGAACAAGGGGACACAGGTGGAAGCTGAGTACCAAAATGAGCCACAGAGACGTTAGAAAGAACTTTTTCAGGGTCAGAGTAGTTAGTAAATGGAATGCATTAGGAAGTGATGTGGTGGAGGCTGACTCCATACACAGTTTCAAATGTAGATATGATAGAGCCCAATAGGCTCAGGAAACTGTACACCAGTTGATTGACGGTTGAGAGGCGGGACCAAAGAGCCAGAGCTCAACCCCCGCAAGCACAATTAGGTCAGTACAATTAGGGGTGTACACACACACACACACACACACACACACACACACACACACACACACACACACACACACACACACACACACACACACACACACACACACACACAGATGACGCAAAATTAATGAGAAGAGTTGTGACAGACGAGGATTGTAGGATCCTCCAAGAGGACTTAAACAGGCTGCAGAGATGGTCAGGGAAATGGCTACTGGAGTTTAACACCAGTAAATGTAAAGTTATGGAAATGGGATCAGGTGACAGGAGACCAAATGGACAGTACACAATGAAGGGGAACAGCCTACCTGTACCGATTCGAGAAAGAGACCTGGGAGTGGATGTGACACCTAATCTAACTCCTGAGGCACATATAAATAGGATAACGACAGCAGCGTACTCTACACTGGCGAAAATTAGAACTTCATTCAGAAACCTAAATGAGGAAGCTTTTAGGGCACTTTACACTGCCTACGTGAGACCCGTCTTAGAGTATGCCGCGCCATCATGGAGCCCCCACCTGAAGAAACACATAAAGAAACTGGAGAAGGTTCAGAGGTTTGCGACGAGGCTTGTCCCAGAGCTACGAGGGATGGGATATGAAGAGCGGCTGAAGGAACTGAACCTTACGACACTAGAGAAAAGAAGGGAGAGAGGAGATATGATAGGGACATATAAAATACTCAGGGGAATTGACAAAGTGGAAATAGATGAAATGTTCACACGTAATAATAACAGAACGAGGGGACATGGGTGGAAACTGGAAACTCAGATGAGTCACAGAGATGTTAGGAAGTTTTCTTTTAGCGTGAGAGTAGTAGAAAAATGGAATGCACTTGGGGAACAGGTTGTGGAAGCAAATACTATTCATACTTTTAAAACTAGGTATGATAGGGAAATGGGACAGGAGTCATTGCTGTAAACAACCGATAGCTAGAAAGGCGGGATCCAAGAGTCAATGCTCGATCCTGCAAGCACATATAGGTGAGTACATATAGGTGAGTACACACACACACACACACACACACACACACACTGGGGAAGTAAGGAAGTGTTTACTTGGGGAAGTAAGGAAGTGTTTACTAGAGTTGGACGTGACGAAGGCTATAGGCCCAGATGGAATCTCCCCTTGGGTTCTAAAGGAAGGAGCAAGAGAACTGAGCCTACCACTCTCCATAGTGTATAACAAATCACTGGCAACAGGGGAACTGCCAGATATTTGGAAAGCAGCTAACGTAGTCCCGATATACAAGAAAGGGAATAGACAGGAGGCACTGAACTACAGGCCAGTGTCCCTAACCTGCATACCATGCAAGCTGATTGAGAAGATTGTGCGAAAAAAACTAGTGGAGCATCTGGACCGAAGGAACTTTGTAACACAGCATCAACATGGGTTCAGGGATGGCAGGTCCTGCCTCACAGGGTTACTTGAATTCTACGACCAGGCAACAAAAATAAGGCAAGAAAGAGAAGAGTGGGCAGACTGCATATTTTTGGATTGTCAGAAAGCCTTTGATACAGTGCCACACAAGAGGCTAGTGCGAAAGTTGGAGATGCAGGCTGGAGTGAGAGGGAAGGTACTCCGGTGGATAGAGGAGTACCTAAGCAACAGGAGACAACGAGTCTGTGTGAAAGGTGAGGTCTCAGATTGGCGAGACGTCACAAGTGGAGTCCCGCAGGGGTCAGTCCTTGGACCTATATTGTTTCTGGTATATGTAAATGATCTCCCAGAGGGTATAGATTCGTTCCTCTCAATGTTTGCCGACGATGCAAAAATTATGAGGAGGATTGAAACAGAGGATGATTGTAGGAGGCTACAAGATGACCTGGATAGACTGAGTGAATGGTCCAACAAATGGCTGTTGAAGTTCAACCCGAGTAAATGCAAAGTAATGAAACTAGGTAGTGGAAACAGGAGGCCAGGCACAGGATACAGAATAGGAGACGAAGTACTTAATGAAACAGACAGAGAGAAAGATCTAGGAGTTGATATCACACCAAACCTGTCTCCTGAAGCCCACATAAAGAGAATAACGTCTGCGGCATATGCGAGGCTGGCAAACATAAGAACGGCGTTCAGGAACCTGTGTAAGGAATCATTCAGAATCTTGGACACCACATATGTAAGACCAATCCTGGAGTATGCGGCCCCAGCATGGAGCCCGTACCTTGTCAAGCACAAGACGAAGCTGGAAAAAGTCCAAAGGTATGCTACTAGACTAGTCCCAGAACTAAGAGGCATGAGTTATGAGGAAAGGCTGCGGGAAATGCACCTTACGACACTGGAAGACAGAAGAGTAAGGGGGGACATGATCACAACCTACAAAATCCTCAGGGGAATTGACCGGGTAAACAAGGATGAACTATTCAAAACTGGTGGGACAAGAACAAGGGGACACAGGTGGAAGCTGAGTACCAAAATGAGCCACAGAGACGTTAGAATAAACTTTTTCAGGGTCAGAGTAGTTAGTAAATGGAATGCATTAGGAAGTGATGTGGTGGAGGCTGACTCCATACACAGTTTCAAATGTAGATATGATAGAGCCCAATAGGCTCAGGAATCTGTACACCAGTTGATTGACGGTTGAGAGGCGGGACCAAAGAGCCAGAGCTCAACCCCCGCAAGCACAATTAGGTGAGTACAATTAGGTGAGTACACACACACACACACACACACACACACACACACACACACACACACACACACACACACACACACACACACACACACACACACACACACACACACACACACACACACACACACACACACACTGGGGAAGTAAGGAAGTGTTTACTTGGGGATGTAAGGAAGTGTTTACTAGAGTTGGACGTGACGAAGGCTATAGGCCCAGATGGAATCTCCCCTTGGGTTCTAAAGGAAGGAGCAAGAGAACTGAGCCTACCACTCTCCATAGTGTATAACAAATCACTGGCAACAGGGGAACTGCCAGATATTTGGAAAGCAGCTAACGTAGTCCCGATATACAAGAAAGGGAATAGACAGGAGGCACTGAACTACAGGCCAGTGTCCCTAACCTGCATACCATGCAAGCTGATGGAGAAGATTGTGCGAAAAAAACTAGTGGAGCATCTGGACCAAAGGAACTTTGTAACACAGCATCAACATGGGTTCAGGGATGGCAGGTCCTGCCTCACAGGGTTACTTGAATTCTACGACCAGGCAACAAAAATAAGGCAAGAAAGAGAAGAGTGGGCAGACTGCATATTTTTGGATTGTCAGAAAGCCTTTGATACAGTGCCACACAAGAGGCTAGTGCGAAAGTTGGAGATGCAGGCTGGAGTGAGAGGGAAGGTACTCCGGTGGATAGAGGAGTACCTAAGCAACAGGAGACAACGAGTCTGTGTGAAAGGTGAGGTCTCAGATTGGCGAGACGTCACAAGTGGAGTCCCGCAGGGGTCAGTCCTTGGACCTATATTGTTTCTGGTATATGTAAATGATCTCCCAGAGGGTATAGATTCGTTCCTCTCAATGTTTGCCGACGATGCAAAAATTATGAGGAGGATTGAAACAGAGGATGATTGTAGGAGGCTACAAGATGACCTGGATAGACTGAGTGAATGGTCCAACAAATGGCTGTTGAAGTTCAACCCGAGTAAATGCAAAGTAATGAAACTAGGCAGTGGAAACAGGAGGCCAGGCACAGGATACAGAATAGGAGACGAAGTACTTAATGAAACAGACAGAGAGAAAGATCTAGGAGTTGATATCACACCAAACCTGTCTCCTGAAGCCCACATAAAGAGAATAACGTCTGCGGCATATGCGAGGCTGGCTAACATCAGAACGGCGTTCAGGAACCTGTGTAAGGAATCATTCAGAATCTTGTACACCACATATGTAAGACCAATCCTGGAGTATGCGGCCCCAGCATGGAGCCCGTACCTTGTCAAGCACAAGACGAAGCTGGAAAAAGTCCAAAGGTATGCTACTAGACTAGTCCCAGAACTAAGAGGCATGAGTTATGAGGAAAGGCTGCGGGAAATGCACCTTACGACACTGGAAGACAGAGGAGTAAGGGGGGACATGATCACAACCTACAAAATCCTCAGGGGAATTGACCGGGTAAACATGGATGAACTATTCAAAACTGGTGGGACGCGAACAAGGGGACACAGGTGGAAGCTGAGTACCAAAATGAGCCACAGAGACGTTAGAAAGAACTTTTTCAGGGTCAGAGTAGTTAGTAAATGGAATGCATTAGGAAGTGATGTGGTGGAGGCTGACTCCATACACAGTTTCAAATGTAGATATGATAGAGCCCAATAGGCTCAGGAAACTGTACACCAGTTGATTGACGGTTGAGAGGCGGGACCAAAGAGCCAGAGCTCAACCCCCGCAAGCACAATTAGGTGAGTACAATTAGGTGAGTACACACACACACACACACACACACACACACACACACACACACAGATGACGCAAAATTAATGAGAAGAGTTGTGACAGACGAGGATTGTAGGATCCTCCAAGAGGACTTAAACAGGCTGCAGAGATGGTCAGGGAAATGGCTACTGGAGTTTAACACCAGTAAATGTAAACTTATGGAAATGGGATCAGGTGACAGGAGACCAAATGGACAGTACACAATGAAGGGGAACAGCCTACCTGTACCGATTCGAGAAAGAGACCTGGGAGTGGATGTGACACCTAATCTAACTCCTGAGGCACATATAAATAGGATAACGACAGCAGCGTACTCTACACTGGCGAAAATTAGAACTTCATTCAGAAACCTAAATGAGGAAGCTTTTAGGGCGCTTTACACTGCCTACGTGAGACCCGTCTTAGAGTATGCCGCGCCATCATGGAGCCCCCACCTGAAGAAACACATAAAGAAACTGGAGAAGGTTCAGAGGTTTGCGACGAGGCTTGTCCCAGAGCTACGAGGGATGGGATATGAAGAGCGGCTGAAGGAACTGAACCTTACGACACTAGAGAAAAGAAGGGAGAGAGGAGATATGATAGGGACATATAAAATACTCAGGGGAATTGACAAAGTGGAAATAGATGAAATGTTCACACGTAATAATAACAGAACGAGGGGACATGGGTGGAAACTGGAAACTCAGATGAGTCACAGAGATGTTAGGAAGTTTTCTTTTAGCGTTAGAGTAGTAGAAAAATGGAATGCACTTGGGGAACAGGTTGTGGAAGCAAATACTATTCATACTTTTAAAACTAGGTATGATAGGGAAATGGGACAGGAGTCATTGCTGTAAACAACCGATAGCTAGAAAGGCGGGATCCAAGAGTCAATGCTCGATCCTGCAAGCACATATAGGTGAGTACATATAGGTGAGTACACACACACACACACACTGGGGAAGTAAGGAAGTGTTTACTTGGGGAAGTAAGGAAGTGTTTACTAGAGTTGGACGTGACGAAGGCTATAGGCCCAGATGGAATCTCCCCTTGGGTTCTAAAGGAAGGAGCAAGAGAACTGAGCCTACCACTCTCCATAGTGTATAACAAATCACTGGCAACAGGGGAACTGCCAGATATTTGGAAAGCAGCTAACGTAGTCCCGATATACAAGAAAGGGAATAGACAGGAGGCACTGAACTACAGGCCAGTGTCCCTAACCTGCATACCATGCAAGCTGATGGAGAAGATTGTGCGAAAAAAACTAGTGGAGCATCTGGACCGAAGGAACTTTGTAACACAGCATCAACATGGGTTCAGGGATGGCAGGTCCTGCCTCACAGGGTTACTTGAATTCTACGACCAGGCAACAAAAATAAGGCAAGAAAGAGAAGAGTGGGCAGACTGCATATTTTTGGATTGTCAGAAAGCCTTTGATACAGTGCCACACAAGAGGCTAGTGCGAAAGTTGGAGATGCAGGCTGGAGTGAGAGGGAAGGTACTCCGGTGGATAGAGGAGTACCTAAGCAACAGGAGACAACGAGTCTGTGTGAAAGGTGAGGTCTCAGATTGGCGAGACGTCACAAGTGGAGTCCCGCAGGGGTCAGTCCTTGGACCTATATTGTTTCTGGTATATGTAAATGATCTCCCAGAGGGTATAGATTCGTTCCTCTCAATGTTTGCCGACGATGCAAAAATTATGAGGAGGATTGAAACAGAGGATGATTGTAGGAGGCTACAAGATGACCTGGATAGACTGAGTGAATGGTCCAACAAATGGCTGTTGAAGTTCAACCCGAGTAAATGCAAAGTAATGAAACTAGGCAGTGGAAACAGGAGGCCAGGCACAGGATACAGAATAGGAGACGAAGTACTTAATGAAACAGACAGAGAGAAAGATCTAGGAGTTGATATCACACCAAACCTGTCTCCTGAAGCCCACATAAAGAGAATAACGTCTGCGGCATATGCGAGGCTGGCTAACATCAGAACGGCGTTCAGGAACCTGTGTAAGGAATCATTCAGAATCTTGTACACCACATATGTAAGACCAATCCTGGAGTATGCGGCCCCAGCATGGAGCCCGTACCCTGTCAAGCACAAGACGAAGCTGGAAAAAGTCCAAAGGTATGCTACTAGACTAGTCCCAGAACTAAGAGGCATGAGTTATGAGGAAAGGCTGCGGGAAATGCACCTTACGACACTGGAAGACAGAAGAGTAAGGGGGGACATGATCACAACCTACAAAATCCTCAGGGGAATTGACCGGGTAAACAAGGATGAACTATTCAAAACTGGTGGGACGCGAACAAGGGGACACAGGTGGAAGCTGAGTACCAAAATGAGCCACAGAGACGTTAGAAAGAACTTTTTCAGGGTCAGAGTAGTTAGTAAATGGAATGCATTAGGAAGTGATGTGGTGGAGGCTGACTCCATACACAGTTTCAAATGTAGATATGATAGAGCCCAATAGGCTCAGGAAACTGTACACCAGTTGATTGACGGTTGAGAGGCGGGACCAAAGAGCCAGAGCTCAACCCCCGCAAGCACAATTAGGTGAGTACAATTAGGTGAGTACACACACACACACACACACACACACACACACACACACACACACACACACACACACACACACACACACACACACACAGATGACGCAAAATTAATGAGAAGAGTTGTGACAGACGAGGATTGTAGGATCCTCCAAGAGGACTTAAACAGGCTGCAGAGATGGTCAGGGAAATGGCTACTGGAGTTTAACACCAGTAAATGTAAAGTTATGGAAATGGGATCAGGTGACAGGAGACCAAATGGACAGTACACAATGAAGGGAAACAGCCTACCTGTACCGATTCGAGAAAGAGACCTGGGAGTGGATGTGACACCTAATCTAACTCCTGAGGCACATATAAATAGGATAACGACAGCAGCGTACTCTACACTGGCGAAAATTAGAACTTCATTCAGAAACCTAAATGAGGAAGCTTTTAGGGCACTTTACACTGCCTACGTGAGACCCGTCTAAGAGTATGCCGCGCCATCATGGAGCCCCCACCTGAAGAAACACATAAAGAAACTGGAGAAGGTTCAGAGGTTTGCGACGAGGCTTGTCCCAGAGCTACGAGGGATGGGATATGAAGAGCGGCTGAAGGAACTGAACCTTACGACACTAGAGAAAAGAAGGGAGAGAGGAGATATGATAGGGACATATAAAATACTCAGGGGAATTGACAAAGTGGAAATAGATGAAATGTTCACACGTAATAATAACAGAACGAGGGGACATGGGTGGAAACTGGAAACTCAGATGAGTCACAGAGATGTTAGGAAGATTTCTTTTAGCGTGAGAGTAGTAGAAAAATGGAATGCACTTGGGGAACAGGTTGTGGAAGCAAATACTATTCATACTTTTAAAACTAGGTATGATAGGGAAATGGGACAGGAGTCATTGCTGTAAACAACCGATAGCTAGAAAGGCGGGATCCAAGAGTCAATGCTCGATCCTGCAAGCACATATAGGTGAGTACATATAGGTGAGTACACACACACACACACACACACACACTGGGGAAGTAAGGAAGTGTTTACTTGGGGAAGTAAGGAAGTGTTTACTAGAGTTGGACGTGACGAAGGCTATAGGCCCAGATGGAATCTCCCCTTGGGTTCTAAAGGAAGGAGCAAGAGAACTGAGCCTACCACTCTCCATAGTGTATAACAAATCACTGGCAACAGGGGAACTGCCAGATATTTGGAAAGCAGCTAACGTAGTCCCGATATACAAGAAAGGGAATAGACAGGAGGCACTGAACTACAGGCCAGTGTCCCTAACCTGCATACCATGCAAGCTGATGGAGAAGATTGTGCGAAAAAAACTAGTGGAGCATCTGGACCGAAGGAACTTTGTAAAACAGCATCAACATGGGTTTAGGGATGGCAGGTCCTGCCTCACAGGGTTACTTGAATTCTACGACCAGGCAACAAAAATAAGGCAAGAAAGAGAAGAGTGGGCAGACTGCATATTTTTGGATTGTCAGAAAGCCTTTGATACAGTGCCACACAAGAGGCTAGTGCAAAAGTTGGAGATGCAGGCTGGAGTGAGAGGGAAGGTACTCCGGTGGATAGAGGAGTACCTAAGCAACAGGAGACAACGAGTCTGTGTGAAAGGTGAGGTCTCAGATTGGCGAGACGTCACAAGTGGAGTCCCGCAGGGGTCAGTCCTTGGACCTATATTGTTTCTGGTATATGTAAATGATCTCCCAGAGGGTATAGATTCGTTCCTCTCAATGTTTGCCGACGATGCAAAAATTATGAGGAGGATTGAAACAGAGGATGATTGTAGGAGGCTACAAGATGACCTGGATAGACTGAGTGAATGGTCCAACAAATGGCTGTTGAAGTTCAACCCGAGTAAATGCAAAGTAATGAAACTAGGCAGTGGAAACAGGAGGCCAGGCACAGGATACAGAATAGGAGACGAAGTACTTAATGAAACAGACAGAGAGAAAGATCTAGGAGTTGATATCACACCAAACCTGTCTCCTGAAGCCCACATAAAGAGAATAACGTCTGCGGCATATGCGAGGCTGGCTAACATCAGAACGGCGTTCAGGAACCTGTGTAAGGAATCATTCAGAATCTTGTACACCACATATGTAAGACCAATCCTGGAGTATGCGGCCCCAGCATGGAGCCCGTACCTTGTCAAGCACAAGACGAAGCTGGAAAAAGTCCAAAGGTATGCTACTAGACTAGTCCCAGAACTAAGAGGCATGAGTGATGAGGAAAGGCTGCGGGAAATGCACCTTACGACACTGGAAGACAGAAGAGTAAGGGGGGACATGATCACAACCTACAAAATCCTCAGGGGAATTGACCGGGTAAACAAGGATGAACTATTCAAAACAGGTGGGACGCGAACAAGGGGACACAGGTGGAAGCTGAGTACCAAAATGAGCCACAGAGACGTTAGAAAGAACTTTTTCAGGGTCAGAGTA
Organism: Procambarus clarkii; assembly: GCF_040958095.1. Lineage (NCBI taxonomy): Eukaryota > Metazoa > Arthropoda > Malacostraca > Decapoda > Cambaridae > Procambarus > Procambarus clarkii. The sequence goes on from NC_091160.1 coordinate 2,332,976, forward strand.
GTTAGTAAATGGAATGCATTAGGAAGTGATGTGGTGGAGGCTGACTCCATACACAGTTTCAAATGTAGATATGATAGAGCCCAATAGGCTCAGGAATCTGTACACCAGTTGATTGACGGTTGAGAGGCGGGACCAAAGAGCCAGAGCTCAACCCCCGCAAGCACAATTAGGTGAGTACAATTAGGTGAGTACACACACACACACACACACACACACACACACACACACACACACACACACACACTGGGGAAGTAAGGAAGTGTTTACTTGGGGAAGTAAGGAAGTGCTTACTAGAGTTGGACGTGACGAAGGCTATAGGCCCAGATGGAATCTCCCCTTGGGTTCTAAAGGAAAGAGCAAGAGAACTGAGCCTACCACTCTCCATAGTGTATAACAAATCACTGGCAACAGGGGAATTGCCAGATATTTGGAAAGCAGCTAACGTAGTCCCGATATACAAGAAAGGGAATAGACAGGAGGCACTGAACTACAGGCCAGTGTCCCTAACCTGTATACCATGCAAGCTGATGGAGAAGATTGTGCGAAAAAAACTAGTGGAGCATCTGGAGCGAAGGAACTTTGTAACACAGCATCAACATGGGTTCAGGGATGGCAGGTCCTGCCTCACAGGGTTACTTGAATTCTACGACCAGGCAACAAAAATAAGGCAAGAAAGAGAAGAGTGGGCAGACTGCATATTTTTGGATTGTCAGAAAGCCTTTGATACAGTGCCACACAAGAGGCTAGTGCGAAAGTTGGAGATGCAGGCTGGAGTGAGAGGGAAGGTACTCCGGTGGATTGAGGAGTACCTAAGCAACAGGAGACAACGAGTCTGTGTGAGGGGTGAGGTCTCAGATTGGCGAGACGTCACAAGTGGAGTCCCGCAGGGGTCAGTCCTTGGACCTATACTGTTTCTGGTATATGTAAATGATCTCCCAGAGGGTATAGATTCGTTCCTCTCAATGTTTGCCGACGATGCAAAAATTATGAGGAGGATTGAAACAGAGGATGATAGTAGGAGGCTACAAGTTGACCTGGATAGACTGAGTGAATGGTCCAACAAATGGCTGTTGAAGTTCAACCCGAGTAAATGCAAAGTAATGAAACTAGGCAGTGGAAACAAGAGGCCAGGCACAGGATACAGAATAGGAGATGAAGTACTTAATGAAACAGACAGAGAGAAAGATCTAGGAGTTGATATCACACCAAACCTGTCTCCTGAAGCCCACATAAAGAGAATAACGTCTGCGGCGTATGCGAGGCTGGCTAACATCAGAACGGCGTTCAGGAACCTGTGTAAGGAATCATTCAGAATCTTGTACACCACATATGTAAGACCAATCCTGGAGTATGCGGCCACAGCATGGAGCCCGTACCTTGTCAAGCACAAGACGAAGCTGGAAAAAGTCCAAAGGTATGCTACTAGACTAGTCCCAGAACTATGAGGCATGAGTTATGAGGAAAGGCTGCGGGAAATGCACCTTACGACACTGGAAGACAGAAGAGTAAGGGGGGGACATGATCACAACCTACAAAATCCTCAGGGGAATCGCCTGGGTAAACAAGGATGAACTATTCAAAACTGGTGGGACGCGAACAAGGGGACACAGGTGGAAGCTGAGTACCCAAATGAGCCACAGAGACGTTAGAAAGAACGTTTTCATGGTCAGCGTAGTTAGAAATGGAATGCATTAGGAAATGATTTTGTGGAGGCTGACTCCATACACAGTTTCAAATGTAGATATGATAGAGCCCAATAGGCTCAGGAATCTGTACACCAGTTGATTGACGGTTGAGAGGCGGGACCAAAGAGCCAGAGCTCAACCCCCACAAGCACAATTAGGTGAGTACAATTAGGTGAGTACACACACACACACACACACACACACACAAACACACACACACACACACACACACACACACACACACACACACACACACACACACACACACACACACACACACACACACACACACACACACTGGGGAAGTAAGGAAGTGTTTACTTGGGGAAGTAAGGAAGTGTTTACTAGAGTTGGACGTGACGAAGGCTATAGGCCCAGATGGAATCTCCCCTTGGGTTCTAAAGGAAGGAGCAAGAGAACTGAGCCTACCACTCTCCATAGTGTATAACAAATCACTGGCAACAGGGGAACTGCCAGATATTTGGAAAGCAGCTAACGTAGTCCCGATATACAAGAAAGGGAATAGACAGGAGGCACTGAACTACAGGCCAGTGTCCGTAACCTGCATACCATGCAAGCTGATGGAGAAGATTGTGCGAAAAAAACTAGTGGAGCATCTGGAGCGAAGGAACTTTGTAACACAGCATCAACATGGGTTCAGGGATGGCAGGTCCTGCCTCACAGGGTTACTTGAATTCTACGACCAGGCAACAAAAATAAGGCAAGAAAGAGAAGAGTGGGCAGACTGCATATTTTTGGATTGTCAGAAAGCCTTTGATACAGTGCCACACAAGAGGCTAGTGCGAAAGTTGGAGATGCAGGCTGGAGTGAGAGGGAAGGTTCTCCGGTGGATAGAGGAGTACCTAAGCAACAGGAGACAACGAGTCTGTGTGAAAGGTGAGGTCTCAGATTGGCGAGACGTCACAAGTGGAGTCCCGCAGGGGTCAGTCCTTGGACCTATACTGTTTCTGGTATATGTAAATGATCTCCCAGAGGGTATAGATTCGTTCCTCTCAATGTTTGCCGACGATGCAAAAATTATGAGGAGGATTGAAACAGAGGATGATAGTAGGAGGCTACAAGATGACCTGGATAGACTGAGTGAATGGTCCAACAAATGGCTGTTGAAGTTCAACCCGAGTAAATGCAAAGTAATGAAACTAGGCAGTGGAAACAGGAGGCCAGGCACAGGATACAGAATAGGAGACGAAGTACTTAATGAAACAGACAGAGAGAAAGATCTAGGAGTTGATATCACACCAAACCTGTCTCCTGAAGCCCACATAAAGAGAATAACGTCTGCGGCATATGCGAGGCTGACTAACATCAGAACGGCGTTCAGGAACCTGTGTAAGGAATCATTCAGAATCTTGTACACCACATATGTAAGACCAATCCTGGAGTATGCGGCCCCAGCATGGAGCCCGTACCTTGTCAAGCACAAGACGAAGCTGGAAAAAGTCCAAAGGTATGCTACTAGACTAGTCCCAGAACTAAGAGGCATGAGTTATGAGGAAAGGCTGCGGGAAATGCACCTTACGACACTGGAAGACAGAAGAGTAAGGGGGGACATGATCACAACCTACAAAATCCTCAGGGGAATTGACCGGGTAAACAAGGATGAAATATTCAAAACTGGTGGGACGCGAACAAGGGGACACAGGTGGAAGCTGAGTACCCAAATGAGCCACAGAGACGTTAGAAAGAACTTTTTCAGGGTCAGAGTAGTTAGTAAATGGAATGCATTAGGAAGTGATGTGGTGGAGGCTGACTCCATACACAGTTTCAAATGTAGATATGATAGAGCCCAATAGGCTCAGGAATCTGTACACCAGTTGATTGACGGTTGAGAGGCGGGACCAAAGAGCCAGAGCTCAACCCCCGCAAGCACAATTAGGTGAGTACAATTAGGTGAGTACACACACACACACACACACACACACACACACACTGGGGAAGTAAGGAAGTGTTTACTTGGGGAAGTAAGGAAGTGTTTACTAGAGTTGGACGTGACGAAGGCTATAGGCCCAGATGGAATCTCCCCTTGGGTTCTAAAGGAAAGAGCAAGAGAACTGAGCCTACCACTCTCCATAGTGTATAACAAATCACTGGCAACAGGGGAATTGCCAGATATTTGGAAAGCAGCTAACGTAGTCCCGATATACAAGAAAGGGAATAGACAGGAGGCACTGAACTACAGGCCAGTGTCCCTAACCTGTATACCATGCAAGCTGATGGAGAAGATTGTGCGAAAAAAACTAGTGGAGCATCTGGAGCGAAGGAACTTTGTAACACAGCATCAACATGGGTTCAGGGATGGCAGGTCCTGCCTCACAGGGTTACTTGAATTCTACGACCAGGCAACAAAAATAAGGCAAGAAAGAGAAGAGTGGGCAGACTGCATATTTTTGGATTGTCAGAAAGCCTTTGATACAGTGCCACACAAGAGGCTAGTGCGAAAGTTGGAGATGTAGGCTGGAGTCAGAGGGAAGGTACTCCGGTGGATTGAGGAGTACCTAAGCAACAGGAGACAACGAGTCTGTGTGAGGGGTGAGGTCTCAGATTGGCGAGACGTCACAAGTGGAGTCCCGCAGGGGTCAGTCCTTGGACCTATACTGTTTCTGGTATATGTAAATGATCTCCCAGAGGGTATAGATTCGTTCCTCTCAATGTTTGCCGACGATGCAAAAATTATGAGGAGGATTGAAACAGAGGATGATAGTAGGAGGCTACAAGTTGACCTGGATAGACTGAGTGAATGGTCCAACAAATGGCTGTTGAAGTTCAACCCGAGTAAATGCAAAGTAATGAAACTAGGCAGTGGAAACAAGAGGCCAGGCACAGGATACAGAATAGGAGATGAAGTACTTAATGAAACAGACAGAGAGAAAGATCTAGGAGTTGATATCACACCAAACCTGTCTCCTGAAGCCCACATAAAGAGAATAACGTCTGCGGCGTATGCGAGGCTGGCTAACATCAGAACGGCGTTCAGGAACCTGTGTAAGGAATCATTCAGAATCTTGTACACCACATATGTAAGACCAATCCTGGAGTATGCGGCCACAGCATGGAGCCCGTACCTTGTCAAGCACAAGACGAAGCTGGAAAAAGTCCAAAGGTATGCTACTAGACTAGTCCCAGAACTATGAGGCATGAGTTATGAGGAAAGGCTGCGGGAAATGCACCTTACGACACTGGAAGACAGAAGAGTAAGGGGGGGACATGATCACAACCTACAAAATCCTCAGGGGAATCGCCTGGGTAAACAAGGATGAACTATTCAAAACTGGTGGGACGCGAACAAGGGGACACAGGTGGAAGCTGAGTACCCAAATGAGCCACAGAGACGTTAGAAAGAACGTTTTCATGGTCAGCGTAGTTAGAAATGGAATGCATTAGGAAATGATTTTGTGGAGGCTGACTCCATACACAGTTTCAAATGTAGATATGATAGAGCCCAATAGGCTCAGGAATCTGTACACCAGTTGATTGACGGTTGAGAGGCGGGACCAAAGAGCCAGAGCTCAACCCCCACAAGCACAATTAGGTGAGTACAATTAGGTGAGTACACACACACACACACACACACACACACAAACACACACACACACACACACACACACACACACACACACACACACACACACACACACACACACACACACACACACACACACACACACACTGGGGAAGTAAGGAAGTGTTTACTTGGGGAAGTAAGGAAGTGTTTACTAGAGTTGGACGTGACGAAGGCTATAGGCCCAGATGGAATCTCCCCTTGGGTTCTAAAGGAAGGAGCAAGAGAACTGAGCCTACCACTCTCCATAGTGTATAACAAATCACTGGCAACAGGGGAACTGCCAGATATTTGGAAAGCAGCTAACGTAGTCCCGATATACAAGAAAGGGAATAGACAGGAGGCACTGAACTACAGGCCAGTGTCCGTAACCTGCATACCATGCAAGCTGATGGAGAAGATTGTGCGAAAAAAACTAGTGGAGCATCTGGAGCGAAGGAACTTTGTAACACAGCATCAACATGGGTTCAGGGATGGCAGGTCCTGCCTCACAGGGTTACTTGAATTCTACGACCAGGCAACAAAAATAAGGCAAGAAAGAGAAGAGTGGGCAGACTGCATATTTTTGGATTGTCAGAAAGCCTTTGATACAGTGCCACACAAGAGGCTAGTGCGAAAGTTGGAGATGCAGGCTGGAGTGAGAGGGAAGGTTCTCCGGTGGATAGAGGAGTACCTAAGCAACAGGAGACAACGAGTCTGTGTGAAAGGTGAGGTCTCAGATTGGCGAGACGTCACAAGTGGAGTCCCGCAGGGGTCAGTCCTTGGACCTATACTGTTTCTGGTATATGTAAATGATCTCCCAGAGGGTATAGATTCGTTCCTCTCAATGTTTGCCGACGATGCAAAAATTATGAGGAGGATTGAAACAGAGGATGATAGTAGGAGGCTACAAGATGACCTGGATAGACTGAGTGAATGGTCCAACAAATGGCTGTTGAAGTTCAACCCGAGTAAATGCAAAGTAATGAAACTAGGCAGTGGAAACAGGAGGCCAGGCACAGGATACAGAATAGGAGACGAAGTACTTAATGAAACAGACAGAGAGAAAGATCTAGGAGTTGATATCACACCAAACCTGTCTCCTGAAGCCCACATAAAGAGAATAACGTCTGCGGCATATGCGAGGCTGACTAACATCAGAACGGCGTTCAGGAACCTGTGTAAGGAATCATTCAGAATCTTGTACACCACATATGTAAGACCAATCCTGGAGTATGCGGCCCCAGCATGGAGCCCGTACCTTGTCAAGCACAAGACGAAGCTGGAAAAAGTCCAAAGGTATGCTACTAGACTAGTCCCAGAACTAAGAGGCATGAGTTATGAGGAAAGGCTGCGGGAAATGCACCTTACGACACTGGAAGACAGAAGAGTAAGGGGGGACATGATCACAACCTACAAAATCCTCAGGGGAATTGACCGGGTAAACAAGGATGAAATATTCAAAACTGGTGGGACGCGAACAAGGGGACACAGGTGGAAGCTGAGTACCCAAATGAGCCACAGAGACGTTAGAAAGAACTTTTTCAGGGTCAGAGTAGTTAGTAAATGGAATGCATTAGGAAGTGATGTGGTGGAGGCTGACTCCATACACAGTTTCAAATGTAGATATGATAGAGCCCAATAGGCTCAGGAATCTGTACACCAGTTGATTGACGGTTGAGAGGCGGGACCAAAGAGCCAGAGCTCAACCCCCGCAAGCACAATTAGGTGAGTACAATTAGGTGAGTACACACACACACACACACACACACACACACACACACTGGGGAAGTAAGGAAGTGTTTACTTGGGGAAGTAAGGAAGTGTTTACTAGAGTTGGACGTGACGAAGGCTATAGGCCCAGATGGAATCTCCCCTTGGGTTCTAAAGGAAAGAGCAAGAGAACTGAGCCTACCACTCTCCATAGTGTATAACAAATCACTGGCAACAGGGGAATTGCCAGATATTTGGAAAGCAGCTAACGTAGTCCCGATATACAAGAAAGGGAATAGACAGGAGGCACTGAACTACAGGCCAGTGTCCCTAACCTGTATACCATGCAAGCTGATGGAGAAGATTGTGCGAAAAAAACTAGTGGAGCATCTGGAGCGAAGGAACTTTGTAACACAGCATCAACATGGGTTCAGGGATGGCAGGTCCTGCCTCACAGGGTTACTTGAATTCTACGACCAGGCAACAAAAATAAGGCAAGAAAGAGAAGAGTGGGCAGACTGCATATTTTTGGATTGTCAGAAAGCCTTTGATACAGTGCCACACAAGAGGCTAGTGCGAAAGTTGGAGATGTAGGCTGGAGTCAGAGGGAAGGTACTCCGGTGGATTGAGGAGTACCTAAGCAACAGGAGACAACGAGTCTGTGTGAGGGGTGAGGTCTCAGATTGGCGAGACGTCACAAGTGGAGTCCCGCAGGGGTCAGTCCTTGGACCTATACTGTTTCTGGTATATGTAAATGATCTCCCAGAGGGTATAGATTCGTTCCTCTCAATGTTTGCCGACGATGCAAAAATTATGAGGAGGATTGAAACAGAGGATGATAGTAGGAGGCTACAAGTTGACCTGGATAGACTGAGTGAATGGTCCAACAAATGGCTGTTGAAGTTCAACCCGAGTAAATGCAAAGTAATGAAACTAGGCAGTGGAAACAAGAGGCCAGGCACAGGATACAGAATAGGAGATGAAGTACTTAATGAAACAGACAGAGAGAAAGATCTAGGAGTTGATATCACACCAAACCTGTCTCCTGAAGCCCACATAAAGAGAATAACGTCTGCGGCGTATGCGAGGCTGGCTAACATCAGAACGGCGTTCAGGAACCTGTGTAAGGAATCATTCAGAATCTTGTACACCACATATGTAAGACCAATCCTGGAGTATGCGGCCACAGCATGGAGCCCGTACCTTGTCAAGCACAAGACGAAGCTGGAAAAAGTCCAAAGGTATGCTACTAGACTAGTCCCAGAACTATGAGGCATGAGTTATGAGGAAAGGCTGCGGGAAATGCACCTTACGACACTGGAAGACAGAAGAGTAAGGGGGGGACATGATCACAACCTACAAAATCCTCAGGGGAATCGCCTGGGTAAACAAGGATGAACTATTCAAAACTGGTGGGACGCGAACAAGGGGACACAGGTGGAAGCTGAGTACCCAAATGAGCCACAGAGACGTTAGAAAGAACGTTTTCATGGTCAGCGTAGTTAGAAATGGAATGCATTAGGAAATGATTTTGTGGAGGCTGACTCCATACACAGTTTCAAATGTAGATATGATAGAGCCCAATAGGCTCAGGAATCTGTACACCAGTTGATTGACGGTTGAGAGGCGGGACCAAAGAGCCAGAGCTCAACCCCCACAAGCACAATTAGGTGAGTACAATTAGGTGAGTACACACACACACACACACACACACACACAAACACACACACACACACACACACACACACACACACACACACACACACACACACACACACACACACACACACACACACACACACACACTGGGGAAGTAAGGAAGTGTTTACTTGGGGAAGTAAGGAAGTGTTTACTAGAGTTGGACGTGACGAAGGCTATAGGCCCAGATGGAATCTCCCCTTGGGTTCTAAAGGAAGGAGCAAGAGAACTGAGCCTACCACTCTCCATAGTGTATAACAAATCACTGGCAACAGGGGAACTGCCAGATATTTGGAAAGCAGCTAACGTAGTCCCGATATACAAGAAAGGGAATAGACAGGAGGCACTGAACTACAGGCCAGTGTCCGTAACCTGCATACCATGCAAGCTGATGGAGAAGATTGTGCGAAAAAAACTAGTGGAGCATCTGGAGCGAAGGAACTTTGTAACACAGCATCAACATGGGTTCAGGGATGGCAGGTCCTGCCTCACAGGGTTACTTGAATTCTACGACCAGGCAACAAAAATAAGGCAAGAAAGAGAAGAGTGGGCAGACTGCATATTTTTGGATTGTCAGAAAGCCTTTGATACAGTGCCACACAAGAGGCTAGTGCGAAAGTTGGAGATGCAGGCTGGAGTGAGAGGGAAGGTTCTCCGGTGGATAGAGGAGTACCTAAGCAACAGGAGACAACGAGTCTGTGTGAAAGGTGAGGTCTCAGATTGGCGAGACGTCACAAGTGGAGTCCCGCAGGGGTCAGTCCTTGGACCTATACTGTTTCTGGTATATGTAAATGATCTCCCAGAGGGTATAGATTCGTTCCTCTCAATGTTTGCCGACGATGCAAAAATTATGAGGAGGATTGAAACAGAGGATGATAGTAGGAGGCTACAAGATGACCTGGATAGACTGAGTGAATGGTCCAACAAATGGCTGTTGAAGTTCAACCCGAGTAAATGCAAAGTAATGAAACTAGGCAGTGGAAACAGGAGGCCAGGCACAGGATACAGAATAGGAGACGAAGTACTTAATGAAACAGACAGAGAGAAAGATCTAGGAGTTGATATCACACCAAACCTGTCTCCTGAAGCCCACATAAAGAGAATAACGTCTGCGGCATATGCGAGGCTGACTAACATCAGAACGGCGTTCAGGAACCTGTGTAAGGAATCATTCAGAATCTTGTACACCACATATGTAAGACCAATCCTGGAGTATGCGGCCCCAGTATGGAGCCCGTACCTTGTCAAGCACAAGACGAAGCTGGAAAAAGTCCAAAGGTATGCTACTAGACTAGTCCCAGAACTAAGAGGCATGAGTTATGAGGAAAGGCTGCGGGAAATGCACCTTACGACACTGGAAGACAGAAGAGTAAGGGGGGACATGATCACAACCTACAAAATCCTCAGGGGAATTGACCGGGTAAACAAGGATGAAATATTCAAAACTGGTGGGACGCGAACAAGGGGACACAGGTGGAAGCTGAGTACCCAAATGAGCCACAGAGACGTTAGAAAGAACTTTTTCAGGGTCAGAGTAGTTAGTAAATGGAATGCATTAGGAAGTGATGTGGTGGAGGCTGACTCCATACACAGTTTCAAATGTAGATATGATAGAGCCCAATAGGCTCAGGAATCTGTACACCAGTTGATTGACGGTTGAGAGGCGGGACCAAAGAGCCAGAGCTCAACCCCCGCAAGCACAATTAGGTGAGTACAATTAGGTGAGTACACACACACACACACACACACACACACACACACTGGGGAAGTAAGGAAGTGTTTACTTGGGGAAGTAAGGAAGTGTTTACTAGAGTTGGACGTGACGAAGGCTATAGGCCCAGATGGAATCTCCCCTTGGGTTCTAAAGGAAAGAGCAAGAGAACTGAGCCTACCACTCTCCATAGTGTATAACAAATCACTGGCAACAGGGGAATTGCCAGATATTTGGAAAGCAGCTAACGTAGTCCCGATATACAAGAAAGGGAATAGACAGGAGGCACTGAACTACAGGCCAGTGTCCCTAACCTGTATACCATGCAAGCTGATGGAGAAGATTGTGCGAAAAAAACTAGTGGAGCATCTGGAGCGAAGGAACTTTGTAACACAGCATCAACATGGGTTCAGGGATGGCAGGTCCTGCCTCACAGGGTTACTTGAATTCTACGACCAGGCAACAAAAATAAGGCAAGAAAGAGAAGAGTGGGCAGACTGCATATTTTTGGATTGTCAGAAAGCCTTTGATACAGTGCCACACAAGAGGCTAGTGCGAAAGTTGGAGATGTAGGCTGGAGTCAGAGGGAAGGTACTCCGGTGGATTGAGGAGTACCTAAGCAACAGGAGACAACGAGTCTGTGTGAGGGGTGAGGTCTCAGATTGGCGAGACGTCACAAGTGGAGTCCCGCAGGGGTCAGTCCTTGGACCTATACTGTTTCTGGTATATGTAAATGATCTCCCAGAGGGTATAGATTCGTTCCTCTCAATGTTTGCCGACGATGCAAAAATTATGAGGAGGATTGAAACAGAGGATGATAGTAGGAGGCTACAAGTTGACCTGGATAGACTGAGTGAATGGTCCAACAAATGGCTGTTGAAGTTCAACCCGAGTAAATGCAAAGTAATGAAACTAGGCAGTGGAAACAAGAGGCCAGGCACAGGATACAGAATAGGAGATGAAGTACTTAATGAAACAGACAGAGAGAAAGATCTAGGAGTTGATATCACACCAAACCTGTCTCCTGAAGCCCACATAAAGAGAATAACGTCTGCGGCGTATGCGAGGCTGGCTAACATCAGAACGGCGTTCAGGAACCTGTGTATGGAATCATTCAGAATCTTGTACACCACATATGTAAGACCAATCCTGGAGTATGCGGCCACAGCATGGAGCCCGTACCTTGTCAAGCACAAGACGAAGCTGGAAAAAGTCCAAAGGTATGCTACTAGACTAGTCCCAGAACTATGAGGCATGAGTTATGAGGAAAGGCTACGGGAAATGCACCTTACGACACTGGAAGACAGAAGAGTAAGGGGGGGACATGATCACAACCTACAAAATCCTCAGGGGAATCGCCTGGGTAAACAAGGATGAACTATTCAAAACTGGTGGGACGCGAACAAGGGGACACAGGTGGAAGCTGAGTACCCAAATGAGCCACAGAGACGTTAGAAAGAACTTTTTCATGGTCAGCGTAGTTAGAAATGGAATGCATTAGGAAGTGATGTGGTGGAGGCTGACTCCATACACAGTTTCAAATGTAGATATGATAGAGCCCAATAGGCTCAGGAATCTGTACATCAGTTGATTGACGGTTGAGAGGCGGGACCAAAGAGCCAGAGCTCAACCCCCACAAGCACAATTAGGTGAGTACAATTAGGTGAGTACACACACACACACACACACACACACACACACACACACACACACACACACACACACACACACACACACACACACACACACACACACACACACACACACACACACACACACACACACACACACACACACACACACACACACTGGGGAAGTAAGGAAGTGTTTACTTGGGGAAGTAAGGAAGTGTTTACTAGAGTTGGACGTGACGAAGGCTATAGGCCCAGATGGAATCTCCCCTTGGGTTCTAAAGGAAGGAGCAAGAGAACTGAGCCTACCACTCTCCATAGTGTATAACAAATCACTGGCAACAGGGGAACTGCCAGATATTTGGAAAGCAGCTAACGTAGTCCCGATATACAAGAAAGGGAATAGACAGGAGGCACTGAACTACAGGCCAGTGTCCGTAACCTGCATACCATGCAAGCTGATGGAGAAGATTGTGCGAAAAAAACTAGTGGAGCATCTGGAGCGAAGGAACTTTGTAACACAGCATCAACATGGGTTCAGGGATGGCAGGTCCTGCCTCACAGGGTTACTTGAATTCTACGACCAGGCAACAAAAATAAGGCAAGAAAGAGAAGAGTGGGCAGACTGCATATTTTTGGATTGTCAGAAAGCCTTTGATACAGTGCCACACAAGAGGCTAGTGCGAAAGTTGGAGATGCAGGCTGGAGTGAGAGGGAAGGTACTCCGGTGGATAGAGGAGTACCTAAGCAACAGGAGACAACGAGTCTGTGTGAAAGGTGAGGTCTCAGATTGGCGAGACGTCACAAGTGGAGTCCCGCAGGGGTCAGTCCTTGGACCTATACTGTTTCTGGTATATGTAAATGATCTCCCAGAGGGTATAGATTCGTTCCTCTCAATGTTTGCCGACGATGCAAAAATTATGAGGAGGATTGAAACAGAGGATGATAGTAGGAGGCTACAAGATGACCTGGATAGACGGAGTGAATGGTCCAACAAATGGCTGTTGAAGTTCAACCCGAGTAAATGCAAAGTAATGAAACTAGGCAGTGGAAACAGGAGGCCAGGCACAGGATACAGAATAGGAGACGAAGTACTTAATGAAACAGACAGAGAGAAAGATCTAGGAGTTGATATCACACCAAACCTGTCTCCTGAAGCCCACATAAAGAGAATAACGTCTGCGGCATATGCGAGGCTGGCTAACATCAGAACGGCGTTCAGGAACCTGTGTAAGGAATCATTCAGAATCTTGTACACCACATATGTAAGACCAATCCTGGAGTATGCGGCCCCAGCATGGAGCCCGTACCTTGTCAAGCACAAGACGAAGCTGGAAAAAGTCCAAAGGTATCCTACTAGACTAGTCCCAGAACTAAGAGGCATGAGTTATGAGGAAAGGCTGCGGGAAATGCACCTTACGACACTGGAAGACAGAAGAGTAAGGGGGGACATGATCACAACCTACAAAATCCTCAGGGGAATTGACCGGGTAAACAAGGATGAACTATTCAAAACTGGTGGGACGCGAACAAGGGGACACAGGTGGAAGCTGAGTACCCAAATGAGCCACAGAGACGTTAGAAAGAACTTTTTCAGGGTCAGAGTATTTAGTAAATGGAATGCATTAGGAAGTGATGTGGTGGAGGCTGACTCCATACACAGTTTCAAGTGTAGATATGATAGAGCCCAATAGCCTCAGGAATCTGTACACCAGTTGATTGTCGGTTGAGAGGCGGGACCAAAGAGCCAGAGCTCAACCCCCCCAAGCACAATTAGGTGAGTACAATTAGGTGAGTATACACACACACACACACACACACACACACACACACACACACACACACACACACACACACACACACACACACACACACACACACACACACACACACACACACACACACACACACACACTCTGCGGAAGAAAGGAAGTGTTTACTTGGGGAAGTAAGGAAGTGTTTACTAGAGTTGGACGTGACGAAGGCTATAGGCCCAGATGGAATCTCCCCTTGGGTTCTAAAGGAAGGAGCAAGAGAACTGAGCCTACCACTCTCCATAGTGTATAACAAATCACTGGCAACAGGGGAACTGAGCCAGTGATTGACAAATATCTGGCAGGGGAACTGCCAGATATTTGGAAAGCAGCTAACGTAGTCCCGATATACAAGAAAGGGAATAGACAGGAGGCACTGAACTACTGGCCAGTGTCCCTAACCTGCATACCATGCAAGCTGATAGAGAAGATTGTGCGAAAAAAACTAGTGGAGCATCTGGAGCGAAGGAACTTTGTAACACAGCATCAACATGGGTTCAGGGATGGCAGGTCCTGCCTCACAGGGTTACTTGAATTCTACGACCAGGCAACAAAAATAAGGCAAGAAAGAGAAGAGTGGGCAGACTGCATATTTTTGGATTGTCAGAAAGCCTTTGATACAGTGCCACACAAGAGGCTAGTGCGAAAGTTGGAGTGAGAGGGAAGGTACTCCGGTGGATAGAGGAGTACCTAAGCAACAGGAGACAACGAGTCTGTGTGAAAGGTGAGGTCTCAGATTGGCGAGACGTCACAAGTGGAGTCCCGCAGGGGTCAGTCCTTGGACCTATACTGTTTCTGGTATATGTAAATGATCTCCCAGAGGGTATTGATTCGTTCCTCTCAATGTTTGCCGACGATGCAAAAATTATGAGGAGGATTGAAACAGAGGATGATAGTAGGAGGCTACAAGTTGACCTGGATAGACTGAGTGAATGGTCCAACAAATGGCTGTTGAAGTTCAACCCGAGTAAATGCAAAGTAATGAAACTAGGCAGTGGAAACAAGAGGCCAGGCACAGGATACAGAATAGGAGATGAAGTACTTAATGAAACAGACAGAGAGAAAGATGTAGGAGTTGATATCACACCAAACCTGTCTCCTGAAGCCCACATAAAGAGAATAACGTCTGCGGCGTATGCGAGGCTGGCTAACATCAGAACGGCGTTCAGGAACCTGTGTATGGAATCATTCAGAATCTTGTACACCACATATGTAAGACCAATCCTGGAGTATGCGGCCACAGCATGGAGCCCGTACCTTGTCAAGCACAAGACGAAGCTGGAAAAAAGTCCAAAGGTATGCTACTAGACTAGTCCCAGAACTATGAGGCATGAGTTATGAGGAAAGGCTGCGGGAAATGCACCTTACGACACTGGAAGACAGAAGAGTAAGGGGGGGACATGATCACAACCTACAAAATCCTCAGGGGAATCGCCTGGGTAAACAAGGATGAACTATTCAAAACTGGTGGGACGCGAACAAGGGGACACAGGTGGAAGCTGAGTACCCAAATGAGCCACAGAGACGTTAGAAAGAACTTTTTCATGGTCAGCGTAGTTAGAAATGGAATGCATTAGGAAGTGATGTGGTGGAGGCTGACTCCATACACAGTTTCAAATGTAGATATGATAGAGCCCAATAGGCTCAGGAATCTGTACATCAGTTGATTGACGGTTGAGAGGCGGGACCAAAGAGCCAGAGCTCAACCCCCACAAGCACAATTAGGTGAGTACAATTAGGTGAGTACACACACACACACACACACACACACACACACACACACACACACACACACACACACACACACACACACACACACACACACACACACACACACACTGGGGAAGTAAGGAAGTGTTTACTTGGGGAAGTAAGGAAGTGTTTACTAGAGTTGGACGTGACGAAGGCTATAGGCCCAGATGGAATCTCCCCTTGGGTTCTAAAGGAAGGAGCAAGAGAACTGAGCCTACCACTCTCCATAGTGTATAACAAATCACTGGCAACAGGGGAACTGCCAGATATTTGGAAAACAGCTAACGTAGTCCCGTTATACAAGAAAGGGAATAGACAGGAGGCACTGAACTACAGGCCAGTGTCCGTAACCTGCATACCATGCAAGCTGATGGAGAAGATTGTGCGAAAAAAACTAGTGGAGCATCTGGAGCGAAGGAACTTTGTAACACAGCATCAACATGGGTTCAGGGATGGCAGGTCCTGCCTCACAGGGTTACTTGAATTCTACGACCAGGCAACAAAAATAAGGCAAGAAAGAGAAGAGTGGGCAGACTGCATATTTTTGGATTGTCAGAAAGCCTTTGATACAGTGCCACACAAGAGGCTAGTGCGAAAGTTGGAGATGCAGGCTGGAGTGAGAGGGAAGGTACTCCGGTGGATAGAGGAGTACCTAAGCAACAGGAGACAACGAGTCTGTGTGAAAGGTGAGGTCTCAGATTGGCGAGACGTCACAAGTGGAGTCCCGCAGGGGTCAGTCCTTGGACCTATACTGTTTCTGGTATATGTAAATGATCTCCCAGAGGGTATAGATTCGTTCCTCTCAATGTTTGCCGACGATGCAAAAATTATGAGGAGGATTGAAACAGAGGATGATAGTAGGAGGCTACAAGATGACCTGGATAGACGGAGTGAATGGTCCAACAAATGGCTGTTGAAGTTCAACCCGAGTAAATGCAAAGTAATGAAACTAGGCAGTGGAAACAGGAGGCCAGGCACAGGATACAGAATAGGAGACGAAGTACTTAATGAAACAGACAGAGAGAAAGATCTAGGAGTTGATATCACACCAAACCTGTCTCCTGAAGCCCACATAAAGAGAATAACGTCTGCGGCATATGCGAGGCAGGCTAACATCAGAACGGCGTTCAGGAACCTGTGTAAGGAATCATTCAGAATCTTGTACACCACATATGTAAGACCAATCCTGGAGTATGCGGCCCCAGCATGGAGCCCGTACCTTGTCAAGCACAAGACGAAGCTGGAAAAAGTCCAAAGGTATCCTACTAGACTAGTCCCAGAACTAAGAGGCATGAGTTATGAGGAAAGGCTGCGGGAAATGCACCTTACGACACTGGAAGACAGAAGAGTAAGGGGGGACATGATCACAACCTACAAAATCCTCAGGGGAATTGACCGGGTAAACAAGGATGAACTATTCAAAACTGGTGGGACGCGAACAAGGGGACACAGGTGGAAGCTGAGTACCCAAATGAGCCACAGAGACGTTAGAAAGAACTTTTTCAGGGTCAGAGTATTTAGTAAATGGAATGCATTAGGAAGTGATGTGGTGGAGGCTGACTCCATACACAGTTTCAAATGTAGATATGATAGAGCCCAATAGGCTCAGGAATCTGTACACCAGTTGATTGTCGGTTGAGAGGCGGGACCAAAGAGCCAGAGCTCAACCCCCCCAAGCAAAATTAGGTGAGTACAATTAGGTGAGTATACACACACACACACACACACACACACACACACACACACACACACACACACACACACACACACACACACACACACACACACACACACACACACACACACACACACTGCGGAAGAAAGGAAGTGTTTACTTGGGGAAGTAAGGAAGTGTTTACTAGAGTTGGACGTGACGAAGGCTATAGGCCCAGATGGAATCTCCCCTTGGGTTCTAAAGGAAGGAGCAAGAGAACTGAGCCTACCACTCTCCATAGTGTATAACAAATCACTGGCAACAGGGGAACTGAGCCAGTGATTGACAAATATCTGGCAGGGGAACTGCCAGATATTTGGAAAGCAGCTAACGTAGTCCCGATATACAAGAAAGGGAATAGACAGGAGGCACTGAACTACAGGCCAGTGTCCCTAACCTGCATACCATGCAAGCTGATAGAGAAGATTGTGCGAAAAAAACTAGTGGAGCATCTGGAGCGAAGGAACTTTGTAACACAGCATCAACATGGGTTCAGGGATGGCAGGTCCTGCCTCACAGGGTTACTTGAATTCTACGACCAGGCAACAAAAATAAGGCAAGAAAGAGAAGAGTGGGCAGACTGCATATTTTTGGATTGTCAGAAAGCCTTTGATACAGTGCCACACAAGAGGCTAGTGCGAAAGTTGGAGTGAGAGGGAAGGTACTCCGGTGGATAGAGGAGTACCTAAGCAACAGGAGACAACGAGTCTGTGTGAAAGGTGAGGTCTCAGATTGGCGAGACGTCACAAGTGGAGTCCCGCAGGGGTCAGTCCTTGGACCTATACTGTTTCTGGTATATGTAAATGATCTCCCAGAGGGTATTGATTCGTTCCTTTCAATGTTTGCCGACGATGCAAAAATTATGAGGAGGATTGAAACAGAGGATGATAGTTGGAGGCTACAAGATGACCTGGATAGACTGAGTGAATGGTCCAACAAATGGCTGTTGAAGTTCAACCCGAGTAAATGCAAAGTAATGAAACTAGGCAGTGGAAACAGGAGGCCAGGCACAGGATACAGAATAGGAGACGAAGTACTTAATGAAACAGACAGAGAGAAAGATCTAGGAGTTGATATCACACCAAACCTGTCTCCTGAAGCCCACATAAAGAGAATAACGTCTGCGGCATATGCGAGGCTGACTAACATCAGAACGGCGTTCAGGAACCTGTGAAAGGAATCATTCAGAATCTTGTACACCACATATGTAAGACCAATCCTGGAGTATGCGGCCCCAGCATGGAGCCCGTACCTTGTCAAGCACAAGACGAAGCTGGAAAAAGTCCAAAGGTATGCTACTAGACTAGTCCCAGAACTAAGAGGCATGAGTTATGAGGAAAGGCTGCGGGAAATGCACCTTACGACACTGGAAGACAGAAGAGTAAGGGGGGACATGATCACAACCTACAAAATCCTCAGGGGAATTGACCGGGTAAACAAGGATGAAATATTCAAAACTGGTGGGACGCGAACAAGGGGACACAGGTGGAAGCTGAGTACCCAAATGAGCCACAGAGACGTTAGAAAGAACTTTTTCAGGGTCAGAGTAGTTAGTAAATGGAATGCATTAGGAAGTGATGTGGTGGAGGCTGACTCCATACACAGTTTCAAATGTAGATATGATAGAGCCCAATAGGCTCAGGAATCTGTACACCAGTTGATTGACGGTTGAGAGGCGGGACCAAAGAGCCAGAGCTCAACCCCCGCAAGCACAATTAGGTGAGTACAATTAGGTGAGTACACACACACACACACACACACACACACACACACACTGGGGAAGTAAGGAAGTGTTTACTTGGGGAAGTAAGGAAGTGTTTACTAGAGTTGGACGTGACGAAGGCTATAGGCCCAGATGGAATCTCCCCTTGGGTTCTAAAGGAAAGAGCAAGAGAACTGAGCCTACCACTCTCCATAGTGTATAACAAATCACTGGCAACAGGGGAATTGCCAGATATTTGGAAAGCAGCTAACGTAGTCCCGATATACAAGAAAGGGAATAGACAGGAGGCACTGAACTACAGGCCAGTGTCCCTAACCTGTATACCATGCAAGCTGATGGAGAAGATTGTGCGAAAAAAACTAGTGGAGCATCTGGAGCGAAGGAACTTTGTAACACAGCATCAACATGGGTTCAGGGATGGCAGGTCCTGCCTCACAGGGTTACTTGAATTCTACGACCAGGCAACAAAAATAAGGCAAGAAAGAGAAGAGTGGGCAGACTGCATATTTTTGGATTGTCAGAAA